>NW_018164546.1:359437-374058 GCF_001263595.1 Phalaenopsis equestris | reverse complement strand
GGGGAGGGGGGAGGGGGGCGAGGGGGTGGTTGGTGACTGTTTCGAAAAAAGGACAACAAGTATTGTGGAAAGAAGGGGGCAGGAACAGCGATGGCAGCAAGCGGGGGAACCGGAATCACAAGGAACTTGGGTTGGAATGCAGAAACTGCACGAAGAATATCGTCAACAACTATTCCGGGCGGCTGCAACAGGGAATGGCGGATGGGAGAAGTGTGGGAAGGATATTGAAGGGAAATGGGGGTTATCAACACTACCTTGGGAGAGGGATACAGCCGGAGCACCATCTATTCTTTTGGATACAACCCTCGAAGGGAAAAATGGACGTCGGTGGAAAATCTGAGCCAAAAACTTTGTAAAAACACAAATATACATATTTATAGACTTAGGGCAAATACACTTTCGATATGAAAGAAATCCACTTATAAGAGGGTTAGTGACTGTTCCACAAGGAGAACAATTATTGTGGATAGCAGGGGGCTGGAACAGTGATGGCAGCAAGCAGGGGCGCTGGAATCACAAGGAACTTGGGTTGGAATGCTGAAACTGCATGAAGAATAGCGTCAACAAGTGTTCCGGGCGGCTACAATAGGGAACAGCGGATGGGAGAAGTGTGGGAAGGATGCTGAAGGAAAATGAGGGTTATCAACATTACCTTGGGAGAGAAATAGAGCTGGAGCACCATCCATTCCTTTGAATACAGCCCTCGAAGGGCAAAATGGATGTCGGCAGGAAATCTAAGCCAAAAACTCCCTAAAAACACAAAAATACATATTTATAGACTTAGGGTAAATACACTTTCGATAGGAGGGAAATCCACTTATAAGAATGGTCGAGCGGCGCTCCTAGACTGGTCCATGCCGCCCTCGCACAAAGGAGTTCGCGTTATCGCGGCAATGATTGCAAAAAAATGCCTCTTAGGCAAAAGCCAAAAGTCAAATACACAAGGCACAAAAATAATTTGATTATAGTATAATTCTGATAAAAATTGCAATAAATTTTTTTTTGGCCTCAAAAAGAATAGAGGCATGAAAATAGAAAATTATAGGAGGCTTAAAAAGATCTGCATGCATATTAAAAAAGACAGTTTTTGGCCTCTTTCAGTTGAAAGCTTCCATTGAGGAAAACGAAAAAGAAAAAAATAAAGAAAAAACGAGGAAATACAACTGAAGATTTTTCTCCCCTTCCTTTCCTTTCCCTTCTTTCTCTGTATCTTTCAGCATCCCTGCTAGTATCTTTGTTGTTTGTTTCTTTTTAATTAATTAATTTATTTATTTTGTTTTCTGGCATGCTTATATCCGATGTCGTCTTGCAGTTCATTAAATGTTGGGGGGCCCTTCCTCTCTAAGTTCCCCTTATATTCGCCCGTGTGAGCAGTGGAAGTAACAACACTAAAGAAAACCTAAGTACTGACAGCGCGAAATGAGCCCTAAGAATATACATTTGATTCAAATTTCCTTCAAGCAAGGCTCATAATCATAATCAGACTTATTCCAAATATCATTGGGCAACTTCATGAATACTCATTTTCTATTTATTCATGTTGAGTGTTGACAAAGCTATTAAATCTATTCTTCATAAATTATTTTGAACAACTTCTGTTAATGTACTCTTACGTTTCCTTCCAGTCCACTAACATTTATTTTACCTATCGACCTAATTTGTATTTTCTATCCTTTATTTTTACACCACATAAATTTATTTTCAATTATCTCATCTTTAATAGAAGCCATACATAATATTTCTCTAATATAATCATTCCTTTAATTTATCATTTCTAATTTTGACACCATCTACATATTCGCATTTCATTCAAACCACACCATGCAACCTTTATTCTCATAAATTTTCCATCCAAGTCCTTATCGTTTGCTTCTAATATTCATTTTGACTAATTATAGAGAACAACTATTCCCTCAAATGATGTCATGCAACCACCATATGTAATTGCTACCTTAATTTATCATCTAAATACCCACTTTCCTTCTAGCAGCGATACACGAACTAGCAATTCTATAGAATGTTCAAGGTATGTTAGTCCGAAGGGAAGGTTTTTAACTCTTCAAGGATTCTCCTCGTACACGTAAATAACAAAGGATGTTGAATGGCATAACTCGAAGCCAAACCACCCAACATCTCCCTCCACATGACAGCTCACATAAATAAGAGCTGCAAATACAATGAGGTCCTACTTGTAATCCCAAAGGCCACCAAAAAGCCCTTCCAAGGCCCAACTTACAGTGCCACCGACAAGGAAAGCCCAAGTAATCACTGCAGCTTGATGAGAAATATTTTCCTATGTATGTGTGACTGAGGGTGTATGAGAAGGAGATTGAGAGTAAATCAACATATCTTGTAGACTGAATAGATCAGATTTATAAAAAAATGGATGTGATGCAAGGGCACATATTAATTTAGTCGATGGTCTAGTTAGGTTTTTTCCTAATTTAGTATGTGATCATATTAATTTTGGTGTAGCTAAAATTCTCAAACAACATCTAGCTAATCTGGTTTGGCTGATCATTTCCTCTTTTGGCTCCCAGAAGATTCAAGAAGCATTTGTTAGCATTTGGTAGTTGGTTTATTAGTTTCCACATGTGAAAAACAAAGTCAATACAGACTCAAGATTTGAAAAATAATGTTAGTGAAATACAAATCAAAGAGCCCAAGTAAAGGTATCAAGAGTTTGTGAGTACTTTAAGTCTAGAAACGGCAGCAGATATGGCCCTTCCAGGTGCCTGAAGAGCCTTATTGTATACCTACAGTCACAGACAGCACATTAATGAAGACCTGAGCATTGAAAAAAAGTGAAGACATAATATTCAAATGGAACTTTTGAAGAATTAGAGAGAGATGCATAAAATAGCATGGTTAACTTGCTAACCTGCAAATAAAGTAAAGCTACGATCTTAGGCAAAAGTACAACTGGATCTGTTTCGGAAGAAACTTGTGAGATTAAACCCTACAAAACACAGTACATCAAATGCGTCAATTTAACCTTAGTATTAGATAACAACAGCTAGAAATGAAAATTGACAAAATTAAAAGAAAAAAAAAAGCGGGGGAGGCACAAGAAAAGTAAGGAAAACTAGCCAAGGGTCCAAAAACAGGAAATTATCACATTGAGCAATCTTGGCTGTGTCATTCAAGGAAACTCGCCAAATGGCTTTCTAGTCATCCATGAAACCAGTGCCTATCACACCATTAACATTAAACAGGAAGTTTATTGTGTCCAGTTTAAGAAATTAAATAACTTTTTTTGAGCCGGTTGTCAAGCAGCAGTTTAGGCATACAAAAAAAAAAAGAATATGTTAACAAGAAATTTTCTAAATATTAACTGTCGTAACACTAATCCAAGACTTCAGCTAACATGCAGCATCTTCCTAAAGAAAGAACCAGGTTTCATGCCGATGTTAACTTACAATTGCACATTATTACTCAAGTAAAATAATGCCTTTGAGGATCGATAAACACCAACTCTAACGGGTGTCTTTCTTTGTTTCACATGCATGAGATGCATTTCCAAGGCCATAACAGAAAAATGTTTAAAAAAGGACACCAGCTGATACACAGTCAGATTAAAAAAGTAGTAACCCTTCATGGAGCCGCACTTACCTATCAATAATATAAGCATACCTTTTGATAAGTTTGCAATAATGATTTTTCTAGTTTCTTATCAAGCTTCTTCAATAGCAGCCCACTGCAATAATAACATAAAGAGCGTAAAAGCAATATAATATGTTCACAGAGGTAAAAAAAATTTAATAACTGACCTCTCCTCTGCTAGAACCTTGAATGTAGCCATGAATGTGTCCACACGCTGATAAAAATTCAGTTCATATCAATCAAGGTATCATGAGTAAAAGTATGATTGAAAATAGATTCACACAAGTATGATTCAAAATAGATTCACAAAGTTGCATGACTCATGAACGTGTGCATAGAATGAACGGTCTTTACATAACAGTATAAACAGTGACCATGCATTATTTTCTCATGTATCAAGACATTAGGCATGAAACATACATAAAAAATACATCCATAAAACTGTATAGTTCAGAAAGGAAACAAGTCAAAAGCGAGGAAGGAACGAACTGCTTCATAAACGGTCAAACAAAATATCCTATAACTTGTTATTTAAATGGTACTATCAACCTGATGGAATTGATTGAAGGACACATTAAGAGACACAAAATCATAGAAATCTTCTTGGTTATAGTTTTTCTCTTTCATGCAATAGTACAAGGAATGGCAGCATGCAAAAGGAGTGACATTGCTTGAGTAAACATATTATAACAAGGCTAGCAAAACCTTAATATTATCAAGTTCGCAAGTCACCTGATATCAATTAATTCTTGATTCCAGTGAAGATATTCAACAAATTCATAATTATATCACACTGCACCATGATTCATTCTTTTTTTTTCCAAATGATGTATATATATTAGTTGTAAAGTTATCTAAGGTTCACAGAACCTACTGCAATTTATTTAAAATACAAATATACAATATGAATAATCTTCCGAACCATTAAGGCATTAAATAGAGTTATTTCATTAAAAATAAAAATGCTATTAATTCAAAACTCAAAAAGGACCGAAATTTCTATACAAGCAAGGTGGCTCTAATAAAAGGGACTTCAGCATAATCATGTGATTATAGCTCCTAAAGGTTACCGAAAATATACCAAAAGAGAATGCTTTTAGAGGAGGAACAGATATAAAAAAAACCTCAATTATAAAAGACATTAAAGATTCTCTGTTCAATTTTGCCAAGAACAGAAAATTAATCTCATAAAAGCATTTAGGAATTCCTAAGGCTAATCTAAGAAAAACAACAGAGGCATAAATAATTGACAATAGCATTTGTATGATAAGCATTTAATAAAAACGCATGCAATGATTATTTCTATCAGGCACTAACCTTCCCTTCAAATGCTTCAACAACAGCTTGGGCCTTCAATGATAATGAACTGGGCAAGCTCTTTGCCTTCATTACATAAACATTTCATTAAAGTTGGCAACTTTAAATTCAAACCGATGAAAACAAAAAATGCAAAGTCATGTATGAGACATGGTTTCAGACCAATGAAACACGGTTTGCAGGAGTAAGTTGGGCAGCATCCAGATTTTCACCTTCTTCAATTTCAATTCCATTTTTTAATTTGTTATCCATGACCTACATAAAATAACAGGCAATATTAAAATGTGCCATATAAGTAAGAAAGAAAGATCGACACCATAAAAAATGCATAATATCAATATGATTATATCTGAATAACATTTATTCAATTTAAAGGTTTAAATGAAGCTACTTCATGCAGCCCTTCTATGAAATACTTGAAATGGATCATATAATGCACAAGCATACTTTCTTTCTATCTTTTATTTTCTTTCTATTATTTTCTTTCATTTCTTCTCATGTAAGACTTCCGTCAATCAGTACAATTAAAATTTAACGTTCGATGAAAAAAATACATTGAAGGCTATATTTACCAAAGTTTGAAGAAGCTTGTCCACAATGGGGGCTGCCTGTATTTTGAGTAGATGCTTGTGTAAAATGGTCTGCACTTGGAAAGGTTCCTCTTATCATTTAAGCAAATTACATTCAGAAAATTAGTAACAATTCAGTCTGTGGATCATACACAGAGAGAAGGATCATCTTCAAAAAGATCCAGTGCTCTTTCATATAACTGTAAATCCAAGAGCGCCTAATACACAAGAAAACAAAGACACCATTACATGATAGATATTGAAAGTTCATTTATATTAGAGGATGTGCATGCCTGATGTGGATAATCTGCACAGAGTTACACAATAAGGTTGAAACAAAAAATAGCATATATTTAGAGAAGGTGCAGATAAAACTGTGCAGCTTCTCCTTTAAGCGATATTTTGGTGCATAAAAGAACCTCATCAAGTTGTTTCTGCAAATTATCAAGCAGCTGTCGGCTTCGCTTAGCATTTTCTTGTAGAAATGTTGCTCTTCTCTTCTCCAAAGACTCCAGTAATGATGGCCTCAAGTGGGAAGACAAAGAACTAAGCATCGCATGTAGATCATCAGGACCTACAATTCATAAATCAGAGAAGACAATAAGAACAAAAAAAAATGTCCATTGCATATACAGAAGATAATGCACAGATCATTTTTCTGTGATCTGTAAAGAATGTACCTCTCATCTCTCCCAGATCTGGCGCTACTGCCAAAATTTTTTTAGCAATCCATTCTTCGGAAGGGCCATTTAAGCTTGCCACGTTCACCTTACTTTTTCCATTTGCCTCTATTGAATTTGCATCTTTAGTTCTCCGCTGATTTTTTTTGCCTTTCATAAGAACCCTTTCTTGGGCATCAGAATCATTTTCAACCTTTACAAAACCAGTATGCTTTCCCCTTTTTTTCTTTGATCCTTTCTCGGGCATATTTTTTCTGCTGCCTCCATCAATAGTTTCTTTATTCTCAGAGTTTTTACCAGAGCTAGTTTCAAACTCGACCTCATTAGCAAAAGACAAATCTGAACTGTGACCACCAAAGCTTGTGAAACTGAGAATATCCATCTCTTTTTCGACTAGATCAAACAAATCCTAGGCAGAAAAAACAATTTCAACAGTTGGCTAACACTTTAAAACTTTAAAAAGTTAAACTGGGAGTAAAATAGGCTAACAGGAAATCTAATTATCTAAGGCCGCGCAATCCAAGTTAATCTTAATCAAGCAGGAAACCAATAGAATTTTGTCAAATGGTGTATGAATATTAGCAACTGATAGAAAAAACCTGTCACATGCCAACCAAAAGGATAAACAGAAATAGAATAAATCACAGTTCCAGATTTCAAGTAGTAGCTCCATTTACAATCTTCTTTAGTCCAAATAATATTTTTTGTAAGTAGGAAAAAATTCCAACTACATCAGAATCCAGAATTACAAATTCAGAGGTTATTAATCACAAGCACTTATTATTGAGCATTGACCCTTGAGAAGTAATATTTCAATGGCGACTGGAAAAGGAACAAATAATAACCACAAAAATACAAAGACCAAGAAGAGAGTAGTTACAAAACCAACAACAATTACCTTTAACAGGTACTTCAATATAGGGTATAAGATAATCCAGCTAGGAAAAAATACTAAAGGGAAGTTACAAACTAAAGATAATAAAAAGTTCATTTAATAGACTCCAGAAAAAACTCAAGCATAACTACATAAGATTCTGAAAAGCTATTGTAACTGACAAGAGTAGAGAAACTTCATATCACCTTAGAAGTTTCTTATTAATAGGGAAACTACTTCAAACTATATTCTAACAAAAAAAAATTTTGATGATCCTCCAATTGCTCCCATTTGCGCCGCTCAATAGCACACGGCCAAAGTAGCACCTCTCATCACCAATGAAGCCCTCAGCATCAAGCAGCGAGGGCTTGGGCTCCTGCCCCTCATATGTGCCCATGGTTTCCAACACGTTGGGGTTCAAATTTTTAACAGTCAACTCCTCTTAGTCGATGACTCATTGCGTCAACTTCCTTTTCTAGCGGTATTACTACTACCGTAGAAATTTCCCTCTCTTTCTCTCTCTCTTTTAAATGATTTTAGGTCTTATTCTCCATCCTATTTCCCATCTTTTCTAAACTTAGTTCTTCCCCTCATTTTCATCGTCTTTGCTCATTCTCTTCCTTATCTTCAGTCGTTGCTCTACCTACTATTTCCTTTTACAATCATGAACTACATCGTTTGCCACTGATTTTTCAATAAACACTTCTTCCTCACTCTTTGGTTGTTATTATAACTAAGGTAGGTCACCTCAGTGAAACCTCCTGTCCCTCGCCCTCACTTTTTCTAGATATTGTTGATATGCTAAATGATAAAAGTTCTTTCATCTTCAACAAACAATTATTTTCCTTTATTTTTTTAATCAAGAAGCATTTTCATATTCTCATAAGCTTTCTGCAATATAATAGGGCAAACTTGTCCATATCTTCAATGATAAGGAGATCATTGAGCTTGCTAGACCTCTTTGTTTTTTTCTTTTATTGATAAATTCTCATTGGATCATCCTAACATAAAGATTATTCATAACTTTTTATATGATTTATATTTGTTTGGAGGCTATTATGTTGGACTCATAGACTCCCATCATATAAGTATTTAATTATGCTCAAAAACAAACTATACTAGGCTTTCTTCTCGAAAACTTATTATATAATAGTATTCCAATGCATATGCTAAAAAGGTCACCCCATTTTGACTCTTCAAAGGAAACATCAATCAATCCAATCTAGATATCATTCCCTCGATTATGACTACATTATTTCAACCAATCCTCTCTATATTCACTAGGTTCAATATTTAGAAAACTTTTACAAGTAGATAATTATGTTGCTCATATCTTTAGATCGGTAGTGACCAGCATTCTAGTTAGGTTAGAGATTACTTTTCACTTAAAAATATAAGGGTCAATTGGCTCATCTATTAAATATTAACATAAAATAGAATTTAAAATCATTCATCTCATTGCTTATCTTATAAAATTTTTAGGCATGGTAACTTTGAATGCGCTATAAAAGGATAAGAGCCAAACAATAATCACTCTAGAAGCTTCTCAATTAGTGGTGTTGCTCCATCACCCCAATGCATTCTCATTGACCTTGACCAACTTTCTTCAATTCGTTAATTTTATGATCACAATGATGAACATGATGCTCTACAAGCATATGGCTCATATGAGCGCACTCACAATGTTGACCTCCTAATACATAAAAGATTTTTTATTCTACCTACCAAGGAAGACAAAAACAACAAAAACAACAACAATAACAATAATAATACTATCATCACCTCCTATTTTCATCAAACATTAATCTAGAAGATTCAAATGAGCCATTTTTTAGTTTTCATATACTGAGAAATTTAGTTCCTCATATTTTTTTTGTCTTATGTACTTTTAATTTTTCTCTGACAAAATTTGTTTTTTATATTTGTTGCACACATATAAAAAAAAGAGTCATTAAATTTTGCTTTAATTATGATTTTATTATTGATAATACCTACGAATGGATTAAATAAAACACAAATTAATTATCTTATTTTGAGAAAAAATAAAGCGTCAAGATTTTAAAGTTTGTAAGATCATTCAAAGTAAAAATTTAAATACTCATCATCGATTATTAATTTTTGATTGTAAAAAATGAATGGTTGAAATATGAAAAATAAAAAAATATATATTATTATATAATTAAATAAAGGCGTTTAAAAGACAAATAAAACTATTTTTCTGAGTTAACTTCAAGATCTTAAGATTTAGGATGTTGATGAAAAAATAATATTATGTTGGCTAAAATAAGGAGTACTATTAAGCAAGTTGTAAAAAATGTGCTTGAGATATCAAAGGAAAAAACTCTTACGAATAAAAATAATTGGTAGAGAAATAATAGTGTGCATGAAAAGATAAAAAATAAATATTATATTATAAAAATTAGTTTAGATGTAAAATCTTGGAAAAATATAACGTGACTCTAAGGAATTCTAAATGAATAATTTGTGATGTTAATAATTATTCCTTTAATGATCTTAATAATATATTAGAAACTAAAAAGGGGTAAAAGATATATGTATAAACTCATCAAGCAAAGAGAGAATAAAAATAAAATTTTAGTTCAAGTTACATGTGTTAGATGAAAATAAAAAAGTACTTCTCTTAAATGAAAATATTAAACTTAGATAGGTGAGATATTTTGATAAATTTTTCAATGAAATTTGTAAAAATACGACCGACTTTAATGATCTTAATATCATAAATAACAACATTATTTTTTTATTTTTATCATCGCATTAATAGAACATAAGTTGAGGGGGCTTTAAAAAAATGAAGTGTGAAAAGGCAATATGACCTTATAATATTCCAACATAAGTGTGGGAATCTTTAGGAGATTTGGGAATTTCTTAGCTTATTAAACTTTTTAACATTATTTTAAAAAGGTAAAAGATGTCTCATGAGTAGAGAAAGAGTATATTGGTTCTTATTTTTAAGAATAAAGGGGACGCACAAAAAAGTGTAAATTAAAGATGAATTAAGTTAATGAGTCATGCAGTAAAATTATGGAGAGAATAATTGAGCATATTACGACGTGATACAAAAAGTTCACAAAAGTAGTTTGGATTTATGTCGAGCAAGTCTACTATGGAAGCTATACATTTATTAAGAGGTTTGACGGAGAAGTACATAGAGAGTAAAGAAGATCTACATAATTTTTTGTTGATTTAGAAAAAGCTTACGATAAGGATCCAAGTGTACTTTGCATAGTTTTTAAAAAGGTGTTGTTATTGCTTATATTCAACTAAAGATATGTATACTAGAGTTATTACTTGATTTCTAACGCTAGGAAGATTGACAAAGTATTTTCCAATTCAGTTGAATTACATCAGGGATTGGCTTTAAGCACATATCATTTTGCTTTAGCTATGGATATTCTTATTGGACATTTACAAGAGGATGTACTTTGTTGTATGTTTTTGTTAATGATATCCAAAGATAAGGTTAGAGAGAGTTCAAGAAAAAAACTGATTTATGGAGGTCAACATTACAATTTAAAGACTTTCATTTGAGTAGACCTAATAGTTCAAAGTGATGGTGATATAGAATGTTATTAGTAGAATTCAAGTTGGATGGATGAAGTGAAGGAATGCATCAAGCCTATTGTGTAATAGAAAGTATCACTTAGACTGAAGGAAAATTTTATAAGATGGTGGTGAGACATGAAATGGTTTGTGGTGCAGAAAGTTTGCTTGTAAAATAGAAGCAAAAAATTAAGTGTTTCTACGATGAGAATGTTCTAGTAGATGACCAGCTTTACACATTGAGACACAATGTGAAAAGAATAAGCCCATGAAAGGGTTGGAGTAGCTCTAGTAACAGACAAGATCAGAGAGAGTTGCCTTACATGATTTGGTTACGTTAAATGTCGACCATCAAATGACTCAGTTAAAAGCGTAGATGATTTAAGTTTGACTTATATGAAGAACGGTAAAGGTAGACTTAACAAGACTTGGGAATTTTGTATAAAAAATAATCTTAATTTATTAGAATTAAATGAAAATAAGATTTCACGATCCGACCCAGAGTTTGAAATTAACCAAGAAAGAAATAAACAGTCGGACGGTGGAATTAAATTTTTTTATTATTATATTTCTATCACTAATAGTTTAATATCTAAATATTAATTGAAAGAGCCACTAAAAAAATATTTTAATTAACAAATGAAACATTTCAATTAAGCAAAAAAAGCTACCTTCGTGGTTGATGTTCTCACCTCCTGTACACATTAGCTCCTCTAGTATTCATCTTATTTAAAATTTTAAACCTAAAAAAAATATTAAAAAAACATAATCAGTTATCTAAAGATAACCCAGAAGTAATCACATTTCAAAACTACAATAGCCCAAAAATAAAATAATGTGCATGTTAATCTTTTATATTTCTAGAAAAATCTTATAATAATCTAATAAATGTGTCATTGACCTATACTTATTAAAATAAACTTATACATTGATATGCATTAACTTTAATTGTACTCTTCAATATTTAATCTTTAATTTTACTTTTACTTCATGCTATTAACATTCGTATTTGTTTTAGGAAAAACATCAAAATATAACCAAACACATTTCTGACCAATATTATCTTGTTGGGACAATGATTTATAATCTAATTTACATGATCATCAGAGGTGGAAAGGTGTCTGCTCACTCCTAGCCGATATTCTTTTGTTGGCACAGCAGTCAGCAATCTAAACATCACAATTGTCTAAAGTAGTAGGATAACATCTACGTGTGTCAATACACTAACGTCTCCTGCCATTAAGGGAGTGAACTTCTTTTTCATGCAGATACAAGCAATCATGTATACACTCATCATATCATATATTCTTCTTTCATGAGATACTTTATATTTATTTACTAATGAATAAATACACTTACTAAATCTATAGGTCGTGAATAAATTGATATGTACACCTAGACTAGAGTTTGCATGTATGTGACATCTTTTTAGGAAAATTATAATATAGTTCTTTATACATAAAAGCTTCATGAATGCTTCATGCAAAATAATATGAAAAGTCAATTGTAGCCTAAGTCTCAATGAAATATAATATAAAGAGTGAATTTGAAATAAAAAATACAAGTAATAAGAAATATTATTGTTATTTAAAAATACAATTACTAACCTCAAGCCTTTAGGAGATTTGTTCATATACTTATTCCATTGCTTAATCGCCTCGTTGATTCTCTACAAACTCTTATTGTCATTCAATTAAGATCGAAAGTACTTTCAATTTAACTATTTATGTCTATTTATAATATCATAAACATAAATCTAATCACTTATTTCTCTTCTTTGAACACTTCACAATCTAAAATTATTATTCCTTTTGCATCTCCAAAATCTAATATTGTTAATCCATAATGTTAATACTAATTTAATAGCACTATATTAAAATAAAATACATAAATAGAAACATAAAACATCAATAGCACTTCTCCTTCGACTAGGGTTTGTGTTGCCTCCTTTTCTTCTTCTATTTCGTCTTCTCACTCGCCTCGCCTGAGTCTCTTATGTCGCTCATGATTTCTTCACTGTGGTTCGAATAAAATACCCAACTTTTAAAAAAAACCATCGTGACTATTGATCGAGCCTTTGTCGTCAATTCAAAAATTATTCTTTAATTTCTTTTATTTAATTATTATTATTATTTTATTTTTATTTTTTAGTTATTACAATGGCTCCATATAAAATTTCATCATCGAAATCCATGAACTTCACACCATCTAAACATCATGCAGATTAAACATGAACTATTCACAAATCTTCAAGAAGTTTTAATTCTTATCAAGTGATAACTAAAGCATATATGATAAATCCAACATCTGAGATGTCATTCAACTAAAAAAGAATCTCCAAACATTTGAATCATAACAACATAAATAACACAACACTCGATTTTTAAAATGAAAGTACATAATGATGCTCAACAGTAGATAACTAACACAACACTCCAAAGACAAATCACTCCTCAAACTAGCATCAACATCAATAACAATAGATTAAAAGAATAGGGTCCTGATGAGTTAAAGAATAGACTCAGCATCAACATCAATAACAATAGATTATTCTAAGTTCTGATGAGTTAAAGAATAGGGTCCTGATGAGTTAAAGAATAGACTCTTGGTCAAATGTTCTACCTTTGTTGCCTCTTACAAGTCACAGTACCAGCTTCTATCATCTTCTGCAGACCATATCTAAAAGTAGATCCCTCCTGAAAAATTATGTGAGCTAAATCCCTTCCTGAGTTAGCATTTGATGTGGCTCTTTGAGCAGAATGAGGGTAATTTCTCATCTGATGTCCAGGTTGTATGCATAAATAACACACCTTCAAACCAAATAAACATTCACCATGATATTGCTTCTCGTACTTAACATAGGGCTCTATATTTTTACTATCAATCCGACTAATAACTTCTTTAGGGTCCGTTTGGGGCAGCTTATAAGTGCGGGCGGCGTTTGAAAACGCCGCCGTACTGTTTCGTTCGCGTGTTTCACCAACTTATCCGAAACTGTGTTTGGATTTTTACACTAAACGCAGGTAGCGGGTCGACCTCTGCAGTCGGCCCGCGCGCGTTTCAGGATAAGCAGCTTATCCTGAAACGCACAAGCTGCCCCAAACGGATCCTTAGTGTAGGGCTTTATCTTCTTCCCACTAGACTTTCCAGAATGAACTATTGGTGTCACTTCTTCCAAGCTTTTCCTCTTGTGCAATTCCTTGCGCTTCTGAGTCTATTAAAAATCAATTTTCACCCGTATAGCCCGCTCCACTAGTATTGAATAGTCTTTAATACCAAGAGGAATTAGTAGTTGTCAGATCATATCCTTCAACCCAAACAAAAACATGTGATACTTCTTTGCATTTGGAATAGATGGAGCACATGCCTTGAAAGCTTAGTGAATTCAGCTTTATAATGCATAATAGATCGATCTCCCTGCACAAATCTAATGAACTTATTATGCATTTGCCTTCTATTTAAAAGTGGTATGAAACAGTCGTAAAAAGTATTCACTAACTCGTCCCACTATATCATATGGCTGGCTCTACCCCTAAATTTTTCCTGCAACTGACCTCACCACCATCTGTCTGTTTCTCCTTCTAAGGCAAAAGTGGTCCGTGTAACCCTCCTCTTTAGAGGAAAAAACAACCCATCTAAACTCCTTTCCACTCTTAACAATCAGCTCTGAGCTTTCACAGGACTTCCTCTTCTAGAAAAGAGAGACGACCCCATATCTTGAAATAGCTTCAAATACTTGTCCATTTAATCTCTCCTACTAGAATTAGCTTGAGTCTGAGAGTTCTTAATCATATGAGTTATTACAGTCATCATCTCCATAAAAGTATATAAATTCACAATAATTTGAGCCTAGTGACCGAGCAGCCTTCGTGGATTCCTCGAGAATAAAAATATCTGAGTCTAGTCACATACGAGTGCTTGCGGTCCCCCTCACTTGGAATTTTCTTTGGTTTTATCGAAATTTTGGGACGGAGCACTCGTGTTACTTTTCTTTTCTTTCGGGATTTCCCCAGGAGT
>NW_018164546.1:339051-358662 GCF_001263595.1 Phalaenopsis equestris | reverse complement strand
GCCCTAACTCGTTCTAGGTTCCGAGGTTGTCGTCCGATACGACGCAAACTCTCATATCTTCTAGGCAATTTGTGTGACACTGTCACGACGCAAACCCTCATATCTTCTGGGCAATTTGTGTGACACTGTCACGCAAATATAAGCCCTAATTAAATAAAAATTGGCAGGATGAAACACTTTAATAATTTCTTTTCAAAATTGGAGCCAAATCATAGGATAGACTGGGAAGTCACTGAGGTTCTCCTCAGGATCTGTGGCTTCCCCTAGTTTCTCTTCATTTTTGTATTAAATTGGGGAACTTGTCGGCAAATAAAACGGTTTCGCAGACCCAAACGGATGTCATATCTTTCTTAGTTTATTTGATCGAGCCTCACCCTCAAGTCTTGTGTTTATCCCTTGGGGTAGATACAGGATTTGAGGTTGAGTGCTCTTTCATTTAAACTATAGAAAATATGAGGTCAGTTTGATTTCATATTTTTCTAAAATTATATATATATATACGTAAATTAAAAAGTCCTTCCGAAACGGGTGACGGGATTTCGATTCCGGCGACCGACAGCTTCTTACGGGCGACCCCCAAACATTTAAAAACTCTCTTTTCCCCCTTCTAAGCGCCGACAGCTCTCTAATACCACTTTTGCACGACCCAGACTGATAGATTTAACATTAAATAAATCAAGAACTGTGGTCTGACATTATTAACATTTAATTTAATTTCCACAGGTTTTCATGTCTTCCAATGTATAAAAGAGCAATCAGGAAACAACAAATTAGAAATAAAAACATTCAAAAAATAATAGCATAAATTGCAGGCAATCTCTCATTCAACATATATCAATATATCTTTACCAAAAATAGTACAAAAAGAAAACACTAATCACAAAAAAATATAGTATCTATCAATTGTAGACCTCATATCGTAAACTAAATCCCTCCTATCATACATCAATCTTTATTTTTTCTTGAAAAAAATAATTAAATTCAACCGTAAGTTTTCACGACGTGATAAACAATTTCAATCTTATTATGCTTTATATTTGTATGCAAATGTTAAGCATGAATCACCAAAAATAACATAGTTCACTACATAATCAACTATAAGCATTTATTTTATAAGCATTTATTTTAAATTAAATCATTCCCGTTTTGATTTAAGTATTAACCCGTTTTTAATTTCTTTAAGTTTTAAGTATTACCATCAGACCTGAAGACATCCTTAAAATTCCTCAGAGGTACCCACAAAAATTTACATTCGAAGGTACCCCTTTACAAATTTTTTTTTTTATCATGCAAGGTTATATAGCATCTACGGTCAGTAGCATCTGTGGGTAATTTTGGTTGAGCTAATCATTTAAATTTTATTGCCTTTAATTAACTCCATTTAAAGACCTTGAAAAATCATTTTTCATTTTCTCATTTCATTTACTTTAATTTTTCAGCTTACAACATGCATATAATTATAAAAATAATTATCTAGAGCATTAAAGAATTTTATTATTAAATAAACATTAATATATAAATAAATAATTACTCACACTTGCCTTAAATGACCCCAATACAAGCTTAATCATTTGGTTACTTCCTCGATTGACGTTACTTCTTTTGTCCAAACCAAAACCTAATTCGTTGAATCGAATTTTCTTTAATTCATTATATTAATATCTAATTAATAACAATTTAATTAATTAAACAAAACAACTTAACCCTAAAAAAATTTCATATAAACACTTAATATAAATTCAACTGCATAAATCTAATAATTTCTAATAAGAAAATCCTTTAACTTAAAGCCTTCTAATTTTGCCTCTTCACTAACACGAGTTCCTCCTTGTAGCACACAAGCCTTTGCTTCCTCTTCCTCTAAACTCTCTTTTATTTGAAGCCACTTACAAGTCGACTACAAGGCTTGTTTCTTCACTCTGCACATGCTCCTTCTTCTTCTCCTCTTTTCTTCTTCTTCGAACTTACTAAGCTAGGGTTTGACGGTCTCCCTCGCACGAGAAGTGCGACTCAGTATGCCTTCCTCGACTCGATAGCAACGTCACACACGAACTAAAGATGCTTTGACTCTTGGCTGGCTTCGACGGAGAGTGTAGTATCACCTAAGCCCACACCTCTCCTTCACGAGCGGCTAAGTTTTAACCTGTATGGCGAGCCACTCTCCTTCACGCACGCCAACACAACACTGTGATGGCCTCAGGAAAACTCAAAGCAACTAGCGACGTCGACTCCTTCCTTCGGCTAAGGCACCTAAACCTGAAGTTTCTGTTTATGTTAAAAAATCTATTAACATTTATTAATAGTGTTAATTAATGTTTGATTACACTTAGCAAATATTAGGTTAATTTTGAATCCCTCTACAAGCCCCAAACAACAAACGAGTAAATATTTCCCATAACTATTTGTGCGAGACGTTTCTCTGGTTCGAAGTAAAAGCCACGACATACTCCCATAACTCTTCCCTCATCATTTTTCTCACTTTAAATCACACCAAACCACAGAGAGTGACTTCCCTTGTTCACAGCAAATCCCATCTTCCCTTTTTCCTCTCCAAAAGAAAGTTCAGTCGAAGCCCTCCCTACTCCTTTTTTCTCGCAGGAAACCTCATAAACCTTCCTCCTCCTTGTTAGCTGACGAAACACTGGGGTCCTCATCCTTTTGTCGTTCGCTCCAATCAATTGTAGCCCTACGTCCCCTTTACCAGTTTTTCTGTCGCATCTCCCCTTCGTGACAACAACCCTTACAATATAGTTGGATCTAGGCCAACGAGGAAATCACAGGCGAAATTGTAGCGTACGAAGTTTTCTGAAATTCTCATATTTCTCTTATTTCGGCCCGATCACCCCGCACAAGGCCGCTTACGAAAGCCTTTGCCTCCCCTCTTCTTCAGTTTCATAGCAATGACAGGATTGCGCCATTTGGAGACCTCCAAAACTACCTGCACTGAAAAGCTCTGCGCCTTTACGTGAACAGAGCCATCAACCCTTCCACTTCGTCACCTCCTCAAACCCTCACAGCAATCTTCGTTCCCTGTTTGAGCCACAGACTAAACCGCTAACTTGTTCTTCTCTGTGTTCGCACATAAAAGCACCCCATCCTCTCTATCATGAACCCAACTACCTTCCTTATTTGCACAAACTACCTTTTGTTTCCCTTTTTTCCTCTATTTAAAAGCATATAAACTGAGGCCTCCACTATTCTATATGACAGAGAAACCCCAAATTTTCACAGTTTGATCTCAAGCCCAACCCGCAACCCTGTTTCCTTAAATTACTAGCCTAAGTCAAGCCCACCAATCTCGTATTTCACTTGCACCAAACCCGCACCTATCCGAACCCAATTCCCCACTTTATTATTTCATATATTGTATTTTATATTGTATAAAAATAATAAAAGGAAATCATTTTATTTTATTTCAGTGGTCCATCATTTCATCGTTGATTATCATCGTCGCTGGCGATCCCACTCGCAAAGGTATAACAAAGTGAGGTTGGGGCTGAATTTTTTTAAATATCAATTCGAGGATATTCGAGCACCCGTCCTCGGGAATTAAGTACCGTTTCGAAAAATTGCAGACTTGTTTGAATTTCTTTTAAAATTCAGAAGATTTAAAATACTCATCCTAAAAAACGCAAGTACTTGTGCTTGGGAATTAAGTGTCATTTAGGGAAGGTAAAGCATATTTGAGGAAATGCTTGCGTGTTATTTAATATTTTTGCGGGTACATTGAAAGCCTATGACAACTTATAAGACTGTGGGTTAAAATATTTTTTTTTTTTTTGCTCCTCGGTCGCAGTGTCTTACAACACTAACATACGAGTAGGTAGATTGAAAGCCTATGACAACTTATAAGACGGTGGGTTAAAAATTTTTTTTTTTTTTTGCTGCTCGGTCGCAGTGTCTTACAACACTAACATACGAGTCTTTTAAGACTCTTAAGAAAATTGGCATTCTCCCCGTGGACTCTAACAGAGTTTGACGCAGTGAAACTGCCAAATTTTTTGAGTGATTTGGATTGATAAATAACTTACGATTTTGGACTAACTTATGAAATAATTTAAAATGTGAATTTTAAAATAAAAGTTGAATATAGGATTTAAAAATAATTTGAATTTGGGCTTTGAATTTGAAGCTCTTAGGGTTTCAAAATAATTTGGAACAAAACTTTTTAAAATGTAGGCTCTCAGGGCATGACAATAAATTGAAGTTGGGTTTTCAAATTTAGGCTATTTGGGTTTAAAAATAAGAAAATTTAAAAAATAATAAATTGAATTTGGGAAGGATTTAAAAATAATTTGAATTTTGGCTTTTAAAATTCAAATTAATCCCATAAAGGTTGAAATATGATTCAAATATGAGGCTTCTAAAAGTCTGAAAACCGGCAACAGAATCTACAATTCTAACTCAAAAACAAACAGAAGGCGGTCTTTTGAAGAAGTAAATGTGATTTTGTGCATGCCCTTAATATAAAATTAGCACATAAGCTTTCAAAAAACTTTAAATGATTTCATGAGCTGTAAGTTAATAATCAGCACCTTGAGATTTGTACAATATGCTGCAATCTTTCAAGTAGTTGTGTCGGCATTTTCAATGTACATGCATGCATTTTAATGAGATAAAAGAAAAATCACTAAAATTTCAATGGTTTTAAAGCTAGCTTCCGTATTTTAAGACATATTCCCAATTTCAATGCATGACAATAAGATATGTGCGAGCATTTTTAGAAAATGTACAATTACAATCCCTAGATATGTTGAACGTCACTATAAAAATGCATAAATTGCATAAACTGCATCAGAGTAATTTGTCAAGTATAACATGCATGCATATGAGCAATGAATATTCAAGTGATTGGGAGAGATTTGGATGATTATAAGTCTCGTACTTGAAATGTGTGCACGATTTCGAAAGCATCCGCCCGCATGTGCTCTGATCCATAAGTTAAATTTTCAAATACAAGATTTGAGAATAATGTGTGGGCCAATGTGACATTGTTTAAGAAAATTCACCACTTGCATGAGCCCTAGCTAGAATTCTAAATGTTCTAACAAATAGCTTAAGAAAGCTATGTGGGTTAAGGCCAAATTTGCACTCAAATAGTTCATATTTTGAAAAGCAATCAATCAAACCGTCTTGTCTATAGAGTAGGGTTGTAAGTCTCATTCAACTAATTTGATTCTCTTCTTAAAAACTGAAGTTTACAAGTCTAGTAAGTTTCAACAATGTCCAAATCACATATATAAAATTTATAAGTTCAAATCATCTAGTATGATCCTCCTCATCATGACTGGAGTTGACAAAACTGGTATTCTAAAGATAACAAAATTAATGAATTCCAAATAAATTTCAAACATAAAAGTTTTAAGAGTTCAAATCCCCAATGATGGCCGTATTAACCGAAGATTTCAACGAGATTGGTCAACTTCAAATTAATTAAAACAAAGATTTTAAAGCAAATAGTTCAAAAAATTCAAGATAAAATTAATTAGTTAATGAATTAAAATGAACTTCATCAACCACAGTTTATCGAGGGTGATAAACTCCGGATTGAATTCAGCATGCACAGAGAGAATGTCATATCAAGTGTATAATTATATACACACTCAAAAGTAATTCACGCCAGTAAAGATGTGACCCAAGTTCTCTACGCAATTTGGTCTTCTACAAAACAAAAGTTATGATCAAAGTCCTTTGACCGGGTGGTTGCCACCAACTGACACCATTATATTACGGTCACGGCCGCAACCTGTATATTCCTCAATAACTTTCTGACCTTTGAGTTGCAAATCATAAGGGTACACCTAATTTGCACAAAACCTTTTGTTAGCTTAGTGGACATAAATGTGTCCCTTAAAAAAACATCCATCTCAGATCTACAAGGGTCCCTTGAACAACGCAACCCATGATTGCTGACAATGATTCTTCAGTTAGGTTGGATCGACTACCTCTTCTGATTAAATAGACCAGGGAGCATGACGACTCGGGACAACATAACAATGGGATCTTGATCAAGTTTATCATCATTTCCCCCTCCTGCTTCAAGCTCCAAGTGAGAAATTTTACAGCTTAAACCCTATGTCTATTGCTAGTATACGTTAAATAACCAATATTTAAAGACTAGCCATAATCAAAAGTGTTCTCTTATTATCAAAAGGGGTAATTAACCATAGGGGTTTGAGCCCATAGGAAACCTAGAACCTCCTATCAAAAGGTCTTCGCAAAATGGGAGTAAAATCTATGGGTAGTGTCTTATCTCAATCTAATGTCTGCAGAAAATTTGACCCTCAAAGCTCTCTAACAACAAATACAAATTGAGAGTCCGGAAATCAAAATTTTCAAAGCTCAGAGATTCAAATGTAAATCTAATATCAGATTGAAAAAGTCAAGTAATAAGCACATAAAATTCATTGTGCACAAAGTATTAATCATAAATAACTATTTGTTCTAGAATATAAGTCGGCTTATATTCTAGACTAATATATTTGATTTGTACTTCATCAACAGATTTTGACGACTTTATACTTCAGTAATGGGAAGGGAAGCATGCAAGTTTTGTAAGGTTAAATAACTTATAGCATATATCATCATAACGAGAAGTTTTGACATGATCACGTAGAAAAAATTTTGCGCTAATTTTGCATGCCACACAAGGTTTTTGGTCTTCATGGAACTTGAATAGTGTACGTTTATCGAATTTGTGCATAAAATACTCCTGTGAGGTGATTAACTATTTGAAAGATTATATTTACCAGAAATCAGTCTAACAAACAATGCAAAAAGGATTTGAAATACGAGAAAAATAAATAAAATAAGATGTGCATTTATGATTAGCAAGCTTTAGCATCTCACCTTGACATATTTGCAGCTAAACACACAAGAGTCTCCCAATATTATAGCATCTGAAGACTGCAAAACATAAATGGCAATAATGAGCAAAAATTACATGATCAAAACGGCTGACTAGCATAATAAGACCAACCTTAACTGCTTTCTGAACAGATAGACAAAATGACAATATCTTCAGGACATCCTGGCCTCCAACATATACCGGGAGAAGAGAAAGAGCATCAATCCTGCAAGACACAGAATTTTTCTGCACTTCACCTCATGAATACAACTAAAATTCTCAACCTGTCACTCACTCGTTAAAAAAGCTTTTCAAAGGTTTACGGCTCACAAAATTCAAAAAAAAATCAATTTAAAATTTGCTAAATAAAAGAATGTACTTTAAGGAGGCATATAGCTATTGTGATGGCCTACATCAAAAAAGTTAAAACATCCTGTCAAGCAAAACATGTTGTTTGATTTTATAGACGAATGCAGAGCATGACAGTCGCATTCTTACCAAAAAAAAAAATAAGCCCAAAAATGGAGAACTTAGAAAATTAGTATTTCAGAATTCTACAAAAATAAAATATAGTTTATCCTAGATATAAATTCTGCAATCTCTGCAACAAAAAGTTCAGGATATGCGCACACATCTCAGTTTAAATATAAGATCTGTTTCATTTTAATGAAAGTTTATGTTTTAGTAGCTTTCTTATGATATTTGAGAACTTATTTGTACAAAAGAAATTTTTTTAAACGGTTACAAAATTCTTAACTTATGTTTGATCATCTATTCCACCTTGATACATCAAAATCCCAAACTAGATTCTATTAATTGGCATGGCAACAACCACACAACGGAAGAACAACAAAGGGAGAAGCTAGTGCGAAGGAGGCTTGTGCTTATAAACGGTAAGCAAAAGCACAAAGCAGTGGGAGTTGGAGGTCACGGTGTGAAGAGTGAGATGCAAAGATCACTAGAGAGATTATGCATAAGTTTAATGATCGGTGAATTGTGGATTGGAAAGCACATGCGACAGAACATGGAGAGGATTTCTATGGGTGTCAAGCAAAGGAAAATATAAACAATAGATTCGCTATAAGGTTGTGTGTGAGGTCATATAAAACATGGAATAGACGAATGGGAGAGGTTTGTCGATGGTAACCCATCCCCAATTTTAAAAACTCTAAAAGTATTATCAGTACATATTAGTAGTTCCAAAGTTGGCTATACCAAATTTTCAAGCATCTCAGTAGTCCAAGACCAATTATTTGCACCATTTACATATTACAGCGCAAGCCACTCCCCATACACCCCAAATGCTCGCCTCTAACCAGCAACAAAAAGTACATGGGGCCAGCTTGCAGCTTAAATCTTGCAATGACTATTTAACTCAGTTTTGGAAACCATTTAATGTAAAGTTCTCTAATCTCATTATCTAAAAAGGTTTTCTGATCTTTTTTACATTTAAGAGACTTGTATCCCTTCTTTTGCTTTCACAACCATTTTTTAAATTAATTAGTTAATGTTGCACTACACAGCTTCCAGATTGGTCAATATTTGATCAGCCAGCTTGAACCCACAAAGATCCTGACTGCCCAAACTTTCAGTTTAATCGTCTTAAAAGATGCACTTCTTACAAAAAACTTAAATAACTAGAAGTAATTAAATCGTTTTTGGAAATTGCTAAAAAAAATTTACACAAACACACCCACATAGCCTCCTTAAGAACATGTCAATAAACAAAGCAACCCTTGTGGATAAAGCTCTGACCTGTCATCTAACTAATAATTAATAGTCAAATTTGGTCACGTTTCTCAGTAATACAAGGACAAATTCTAATTTCATGGCCATAACTGTTATTGCAATGCAGAAAACAAGTAGAGACATTAGATTTAAAGATAGTAGTCAACTCAAGGCACTGCAGTTTCTAGGAGCAGAAAAATAATTATTCCTCTTCAATTTCCTGAGACACGGTTACAAGATAAATAGCAGTGGAAGACCACCACATTGGGAAAGAAACAAAATCTCATGCTAGAAAAAAGAAAAATAAGAATTACCAGCAATAGATAATTCTAAAAGTAGAAACTACTAAAAATAGAAAATAATAAAAATAGATGATATCTAAATTTTCGACACCCCCCAAGTTGGGAGCATAGATGTCTATCATGTCCAACTTGCTTACGATGAACTAAAAATAGGCTTGAAAAGTTCTTTGGTAAAGATATCTGCTATTTGTTGTGCTATTGGAGTGAAAGTTATATGAATAGCTCCACAATCAATCTTCTCTTTTATGAAGTGTCTATCAATATCCATATGTTTTGTGCGATCATGTTGCACTATATTTTCTGCAATGTTGATGGCAGTTTTATTGTCACTGTACAGCTGCATTGATATGTTTATTGGAATCCACAGTTCTTCAAGAATTATCTTCAATCATAAAATTTCATATACTCCATTAGTCATAGCTCGATATCGTGCCTCAACACTACTCCTTGCCACCATATTATGTTTCTTACTTTGTCATATAACCAGATTTCACAAGACATAAGTATAGTATCCAGACGTCGATCTTCGGTCAACAATTGAAGCCGCCCAATATACATCAGTGGTCTTCTGAAAGAGTAGGCTCATGTCTGGTGTATTTCTAACGTATATGAGAATCGTATAAGAGCTTCAAGGTGTTTCTCATAGGGAGAATCCATAAATTGACTTACCAAACTTACAATAAATGCAATATTTGGCCGCATATATGAGAAGTATATAAATTTTCCCACAAACTTTTCATGTCAAAGTTGTATTCATTCCATCACTTTCATTCCCATCTCCCAGGGAATCAATCAGAGTGCATGCAGACCAACAACTGCTCACCCCTATTTCCTTTAGAAGATCAAGAACATATTTATGTTAGGAAGAAATAATCATGTTCTTCAGTATAGCAACCTCCAACAACAACAACAACAACAAAGCCTTAATCCCACTAAGTGGGGTCAGCTACATGAATTTTTTTTCTCCATTGTGTTATGTTTAGTGTCATTTTTTTCATTTAGTTCTAATATATTAAGATCATTTTCTATACAGTAAGCCCGAGTCTTCCTAGGTCTACCTCTGCCTTTCTTAACATAAGTTGAATCTAAAACATCAACTCTCATAATCGGATCATCAGATGGTCGATGTTTAATATGACCAAACCATCTAAGAGGATTCTCTAATTTTGTCCGTCACAGAAGCTACACCAACCCTATCACGAAGATATTCATTTCACATTTTGTCTCTAAGTGTAAAGCCACTCATTCACCTAGTCATTCTCATCTCAGAAACACTTAACTTAGTGTTATGCTTATCTTTTAAAGGCCAACATTCAGCACTATAGAGCATTGCAAGTCTCACCACCATTTTATAAAACTTTCCTTTCAGTCTAAGTGGTACTTTCCTTTCAGTATAGCAACCTCAATGCCAAGAAAATACCTTAGACAT
Source organism: Phalaenopsis equestris (assembly GCF_001263595.1). Classification (NCBI taxonomy): domain Eukaryota; kingdom Viridiplantae; phylum Streptophyta; class Magnoliopsida; order Asparagales; family Orchidaceae; genus Phalaenopsis; species Phalaenopsis equestris. The sequence continues at coordinate 348,356 of NW_018164546.1, read as the reverse complement.
CCTAAGTCATTGGTTTAAAAAATTGACTAGATAGAGGTTCTCAACAAGTTCATTTCATATACGTCATCTCCGGTGAGAACTATATCGTCCTCTTACACAATCAGTACTACAATCTTTCCATCCTTTGAATGCGTGAAGAATATAATATGATTTCTTTGCCCTTAATTACACCCCTGACCTTTAACAAAAACTGTGAATTTCTCAAATCACACTCTCGGTGACTGCTTCAACCCGTATAAGGACTTTTTAGCTTATATACATTGTACCAAACTTCTTACTAAATCATGGAAATGCATCCATATACACTTCTTCCTCTGAGTCCTCCATTAAGAAATGCATTTTTTTTAAATTCAACTATTGTAGAGGTCAATCAAGCCATTAAGAAATGCATTTTTTTAAATTCAACTATTGTAGAGGTCAATCAAGATTAGTTGTCAGTGATAGAAGAATTTTGGGATGAGACAAATGTCTCTAAATAATGAATGTCATAGTTTTGAGTGAATCCCTTGGCAACCAATCAAGCCTTATATTGTTCCAGAGACCCAACAGAATTATGCTTGACAGTAAACATATGTGGTAAGTATATAAATTTTTCACCAACTTTTGATATCCTGCTTTATTCATTGCATCACCTTCATTTCCATCTCCCAGTTTCTGATTGAGTCGGAAAGTCTACAGGCCCACAACTGCTCATGTCAATTCTCTTTAGAAAATCAAGAACATATTTATGTCGAGAAACAATAATCTTGTTCTTCGGTCTAGTAACCTCCATGCCAAGAAAAAACCTTGGAGATCCTAAGTCGTTGGTTTAAAAAACTAATGAGAGGGAAGTCGTCAACCGGTTCATTTCATATATGTCATCTCCGTGAGAATTATATCGACCACATACACAATCAATATGGTTGTCTTCCTATCATTTGAATGTTCGAAAAACATTGTATGATCCCTTTGCCCTTGATTATACCATAAACAGTGTGAATTTCTCAAATCACGCTCTCGGTGACTGCTTCAACCTTTATAAGGACTTTGCAGTTTACACACATTTACACTGAACTTATCACCAAATTATAGAGATGCATCCACATACACTTTTTTCTCCAAGTCTCCATTGAGAAATGCATTTTTTATATCCAACTATCATAGGGGTAAGTCAAGATTAGTTGTAAGTGATAGAAAAACTTTTATAAAGTTTAATTTTGGGTTAGGGGCAAGTGTCTAAGTAATTAATGTCATAAGTCTGATTGAATCCCTTGGCAACCAATAGGGTCTTGTATTGTTCCTAAGAGAGATCAAAATTATACTTGAATACAAACACACATTTGCATCCGACGGATTTATTCCCTCTAGATGGATCAACCAATTCCCACATGGCATTTTTCTCGAAGTTTTCATTTTCTCGAAGACAGCCTTATTTCACATGGAAACTTTAAGAGCATATTGCATAGTAAGAATCTTCATAAAATACAAATTAAGTTAAAGCCCAAAAAATTGATGAGAGATTTTCAAATGACACATAATAAGACAATGAATGTTGGAGCAAGACCCACCTCCCTTATGAGCAGTAATGGGAGGACTATAATCATTAGATTTAGGATTAGGGCTAGACTCAAGTTCAGAACTAAAAGACTCAGAACTCAAAGATGAAGTAAATTGACCATAAGGTAATGACTCAATGAGGACATTACCTGGAAGGTACATGAATTCTGAGAAGTGCAAAGAATTCGTAGACTCTTTCCTTTGACTTGTCCTTTATCACGAGTTGATAATATCAAATGGTGTCAATGTCATAGTTCTTTTTTTCCCTCTTTGTTAGTTATTATAAGATTGTGAACATCGCGAGATAGCACTATAGAAAAATCTGAATCGTCTTCAATATCTAAAAAATTTTGACTCATTTTCTCCTAATTTCTCTTGATATAATATAGATTGAATTTTTAGATCAAAATTGAAGAGATACTCTTTTGTGAGTCTTCAATTTTTAAAAAAAAATTCTGAAAAAGAGTAGTTGAATCTTTTTTCCGTCTCCCTTAAAAATGAGGTGAACAAAAAATTATAATTAAAAAAGACGGCATTCATGTTAAACATTTTTTTTAGAAATAAGATCAAAGCATTTATACCCTTTTTGGGTGGATGCATAACAAAAAAATACATACTATTTGACTAAGAGTTAAAATTTTCCTTGATTATAACTATGAATACATACAATTGCAGTACACACAAATTTTTAAAGGAAAGGAAGACGAGAACCGATTTATTGGGTAAATTTTATGCATAACATCAAAACTTAAAAAATGTTCTCAAGTTAATAACTTTATTGGGTGTTCTATTAATGTGGAATGTAGCAGTAAGAATGGCCTAACCCAAAAAATGTTTTAGTACCTGATTTGTAAATAGAAATGCCCGAGTTACTTCTAATAAGTATTTTTCTTTTCCTTCAGTCACACCATTTTATTGTGGGAAATCAACATAACAGCTTTATTGAACTATCCTTTTTTCATAAAAAAATGAACCAAAATATTTTTAAAATACTGTCGGTTATTATCACTCAATAATATTTGAATAAATTTTTTGAAATTGTGTTCGTATCATAATATGGAAATTCTTGAAAATTATTTCTACTTCAGATTTCTCTTTCATTAAATACACCCAACTATCCCTAGTGTGGTCATCAGTAAATGTTACAAACTATTTATTCCTAGAGTCTGTAGGATGTTTAGAAGGATCCCATATATCACTATAAATTAGAGTAAATAATTGGTTTGTAAATTTAGGGAGAAAAAGAGACGATGTTCGAAAAACTAACAAACTTCATATTGGAAAGATGATAAATTTTATTCTAAAAAAATTGAAAAACAAGAATTTTAAATACTAAAAATAAGGATGACCTATCCTATAATAACATAACATAATATCATTGTCTTTGAAAAAAATTCAAGAATTAAAACAAGTACTTTGACATTATATATTCATATCAAGTTCATCGTAAAAATAATAGTTTTTCTTTTTCCTTAGCACCACCAATCATCCTCTCAGTAATCAATTCTTGAAACTTACAATAAGAAGAGTAGAAAGTACTTTGACACCGATGATCAGAAGTAATTTTATTAATAGACAATAAAAGAAAAGAAAAATCAAGAACAAGAAGTATATCGTGAATTGTTAACAACGAGGTGGGTTTGACAGCTCCTATCCCAGCAATTACTGACAGTGAAACATCCACAATTTTTACATTTTTATTGCCTACATAAGATCTATAGGATGAGAAAATTTTTGAGCAACCAGCCATATGACCAGTTTTATCAGAATCAATCATCGAAGAATGAACAAAATTAGAATTAACACCTAACAATACAATGGCTAAAAATTACCATTTTGTACTGAAAAGTAAGACAGTCAATGACAATTTAGGAGATTGAAATAACTTGTGCAGATGCTCTAATGGCTCCTTGGTGAAAAGGATTACAACCAAGCTTGCAAATGGCTCATTAGTTTTCTTGGCAGAGAATTGATAAGTTTGACCTTTTCATTTGGATTTTGATTTTCAATTCGCAGGTTTACCATGAAGTTTCCAACAAGTTTCCTTTGTAAATCACAACTTGTTATAATGCTCGCACCTCCATGTGATCCCGGAGTTGAACCAAAAATTCGATAGGAAAACAAAATTTTATTATTCAAAACAGCAACGGGTTACAATTGAAACTCAAAATAACACAAAAACAAAATATGACACTAATATCCGGCTAGGGTTGGATAGGATGCTCTGTGGACCTTGATGGGTGGATGTGGGGGTCGGTGGTGATTGTTGGGATGTGGTGTGGATGGGGATTTTGGTGGTGGCTGGAAGGTTTAAAGGGTCGGGGGGTATGGTTGGATACGGATAGGAGAGGGGGCGGTCTAACCTGTATGGTGAGGAAAAAAAGGTGGCACTAGGATGGGAAACATGGAAAAACATTACATCAGAACTCCTAACGTAGAGCTGCGTTCGGAGTCCACTCATATGCAAACACATGACTTCAAGAAAACGTGTGCGCTTTCCTGTGATCCGACCCGATAACACAGGAGAATATTCCTTATGTGTTATTTCACGTTATTAAAGTGTTATTGTGGTAGTATTGATGTGTTATTGTGTTATTATAACACCGGGAATATTCCCAAAATATAATAACACATGAATACCACCACAATAACACATGAATAATACGGAATAACACTGAAAGAATATTCCCTTAGGCTAAAACGATTTTTTTATTTTTTTGTCACCTCCACGTGTCCGCATATCAGTGGACTCCGAACGTAGCTCTACGTTAGGAGTCCTAATGTAATATTCCCCTGATAAACATAATGTGTTTCCAGCAGCAGCAGGAGGGGCAATGATACCAGAGTTAACCCAAACCACGACGCAAGACACGAATTTTATTAATAACTTACAAAAATGATTACAACATGGACTCAATGAAAGAAAGACACTGCACGAATCAAAACATAAAACAAAACATTACAATAAAGACTTAACACAAAAAGACACAATAAGCTCGACGAGGAGGGAGTCTAGAGAAATTGTGTAGGAACGGCGTCTATGGTGATGGCCAGAGCGAAATCGAGTGAGAGTAAGTCAGCGCTCGCAGAGAAGTCGAACCAGAGCTGGAAGAAGTAAAGGACGTCGTCGTGGACTGGCACACGGTGGCGGCAGTAGTGGCGGCCGAAGCCAAGGAGCAGAGGCAAGGAAGGCGGTCGGAGCTAAGGAGCGCAGGCACAAAAGGCGGTCGGAGCAGGGGAGCAGAGGAGCAGAACAGCGATGGAGAAGGGTTGCGGGCTGTTGTGTGGGAGGCAGTAGGAGCTGCGACCCTGTAAGGAAGCTGTAGGGGAAGGGGATTCTCGGCGGTCTAGGGAGGCGGCAGAGGGTTGTGGTGCTTTGGCAAGACAACAGGGAGACAGTGAGGCTGTCTGTTGGAGGTCGGCACTAATCAGGGAGGACTGTCAGGAGTTGCCAGTCAGCTATGAGGAGACAGGGCAACTGGCCGGTGGTCTGGATTAGGAAGCAAAAATAACCAGATGACTATAGGAGGGCAGGGAGGTGGCAGATTGGGCTAGAGGAGGATTGGAGCAATGGTGGACTGCAGGACAGCGGCTCGTGGTAAGAGTAAGGAAGATAAACGCCACCTCGGATGGGGTTAGAGCCAGAGCACCTTCCTCGTCGTCCAATACAACCCTTCGAGAGGGAAAATATTTAGATAAACTAAAATCTGATTTTGAAGATATGAACCTTACCCTAGACATAAGAACATCATTTTATTAAGAAATGACTCAACTTTAGGAAACATTAAAATAGGAAATGAATAATCTCAGATTTCAGAATTTAAGCAAGACTTTTAAAATAGGGAAGAAAATTAAACCATATTTCAAATTTAATGCAAGGCTTTTAAAATTAGAAGGAGAATAAAATCATATTTTAGTTTTATGAAAGGTTATAAAATTAGGAAAGGTTTAGGGAGGCAAGTAAGGAAATAAAGAAATATGGAAAACAATGAGGGGAGGAAAAAGAAAGGAAAAGAAGTAGGAGGGGGCAATGGGGCCCCCCTCCAAGGGGACTAGCGGTCCAGATGGAGGGGGCAGTGGGGCCCCCCTCCAAGGGGACTAGCGGTCCAGATGGGGTTGGACCTACGCCTGGTCAGCCCCCCAGGAGCCCTGTGTCAGGCGGCTTGCGGAGCTTGTGATGGCAACAGTTAGGGTAATTGGGGATCGGTGGATGGAATAGAGAGGAGGCGTAGGCTTAGGACTGCAGACAGTAGAGGGATAGGGGCGTACGAGAACAAAGGGGGATTCATAACAGATAATTATCCCCGCGCGAGCGATCTACAGCCGAAACACCCCTTGAACCCTTGAAGAAGGTCACACCTCGAACGAGTTACATCCGGAGCACCTTCTCGCCCTCGGATAAAATCCTAGACAAGAAGATAGTTGCCAACAACAAGCTTGAATAGGGACTCAACCAAAAATGAACCCTAAAACATCAAACAAAATATTTATAATAACTAGGAGGGGAGAGGGGGCAACCCTTGCCCTAAGAAGCACCGACCGATTCAGTCGAACCTCCCTGCTGGACCGGTACAAGCCTGTTGCTGAACTGCTTAGTTCAGTCCAAATAACCCGACCCGCAATTACGTAGATTTTTAAGATCTGAAAGATGGTCAAAAACTTGACTCAATTTATATTTAAACGGCTAGTGTGCAAAATAATATTTTATAAAATTTAGAATTTGATTTATATTTCACACTAATGGTTCTACGCAAGTATACGTATCGTTTCAAGTAATATAGGGTTTTCTTTAAAGACACCAAGTATCGATCCCATAGAGAAGCGAGGTAAGAAATCTCTTAGGCTAATTTTAGTTTACTACTATCAGACCTTAGTTTGGAATATCGATTAAAGTGGTTTTGTAACTACTCCTAAATGAAAATAATAAATGTAAGGATAACAACTATTTCTAAATGTAAATATTAATTCTAAAGATAACTTATTTGGATAAATTGGTTTGAAGAATTTTGAGATGTTAAAGACTAGCCTTCTCGTGCAATGACCTAGATAATCTGAAGGAATGAAATGCTTAAAATATAATGTTGTCAGTGACAAATAGAAGCATACATATTCTTTACCCCCACCCTGTGTTTGCAAAGAACATTGGCTAACTTAAGACAGATTCCTTAACATCTCGATTCCATATCAATGATCTAGCCTCTCACCTCTAGATGCCCCTAGCTTATGCCACCATGATGGCCGAATCTCAGCGTCGGGTACTAAATCTTAAGCCATATTGATAAGAATCTAGTTTGTCACTCTAGATCTAACAATTTTACGTCCATCAAAACTTATCTCTCTATCTATTTGCACTCCCCTCAGGTGATCGCAATGGTTCTACCTACGATGAAATGTGGTACTCACTAATTGGGTGAAATTATAGTCCTCCCGGGTCATTATGATTCTCTACGGGATTTAACCTCACAAGTGATCAGTTTGCAAATTCAATTAAAAGCCGGTGAATATATCATCATATTAATTAAATAAGAGAATATCTAAATAAATCTAAATTACTAAACATGCATTTATTTCATTACAAAAGAAAAGTAAAATGAGGATAATGGCATCATCAGTAAAAAGAATTGATAGAATTAAGTAATAAGTTATGTGCCAACAAAAAACATATGTCTACCAAACATATGTCTACCTACCCTATGTCTACCTACCCTCTTTCGAGCATATAGGTATGTTTAGTTTTCTATTAATTTTACGCAATTATCTGTCACCTAGAAGCATCTAATAGAAACAGACCATTAAATTATATTTTCTTAAAAGTTGCATTGCCGCCTAACTATTTTACTAGTCAACCGGTCAATGTGAGTGCACTCAAGTTGCAAGATCACTGCTCTTCCAATTCTTAGTTTCACTTACAATAGATTTTAACATGACTTAAGTTATGTCAACGAAGCAAAGGAGATATTACTCATCACATGAAAATAAAAATAATTCTATCATAAAATAATTTTTCCTACACATGTCACTACTTCATATTTCACTACTTCATATTAAAAGACACTACTTCATATTAAAAGAAAAGAGTAAAGCAAACTACTTACAAATTATGAATAAAACAGAATAAAAAACTTCATTAAATCAAATAAAATCCACTAGAAAGTGTTTACAACAATTACAAAGACATGAAGAACATAATACTTAGTTTTTTCCCTTTGAAAGAAATAAAAAAAAATCTCTCTAACATAGTCTCATGTTGATCCATGTGCCGCTCATACTTCCTTGCCCATACCTCTCAAAATCCCTCACCAATCTCTCCATAAAATGAAGAAATCTACATCTCATAAACTCACGCCAAACTTCTCCTAAAACACTTCCTAATGAATTCTCTGAACTCCCCTAATTACTTCCTAATTTCTCCTCATGAGAGGCATCAGCCCCCCTATTTATAAAGAAATAAAAACTCCTCCTTTTATCTAAGATACACATCTCTTCATCCACGTATTTATAAAGAAATAAAAACTCCTTTTATCTAAGATACACATCTCTTCATCCACGAGACACATCATTTCATTCCAAGAGACATTTTTCTTCATCCAAGAGTCTTTCCAAGTGTCTAGATTTATTGAATCACTTCATGGGACGTGCAATTTGCCCAGAAGCTTCCAGAACATCCCGGAATGGCCCAAAATCACCCAAAAGTTGTGCAATAACCGTCACGAGCGCTATAGTGCCACCCTGCACACAACTCCACTGTTTCGCCTAGTTTTACTCTGTTTCGACCCATTTCAGTTCCTTTGTGCTCCAGATTGGTATACCTACATGATAGACATGAAAACAACCTTTTTTTAAAGTTTAATTTTATTCACAAACATAGAATAAATATGAAGGAGATTAAGCATGGAAAGTCATATCGAAATGCGCTGATCAGAATTTTCTTTTTTGCTCAATTTGGCTCCAAATTGCACTGTTTTTGCTTTAATTTTGTTTTTGCGCTCCAAATTGCACTGTTTTTGCTTTAATTTCACCAAAAGTCTATTTCTTGTGCCCGTAGACAAAAATTTGCAAAATATCTTCCTTTAAAGTGTAATATCATTAAAAATATGCATAAAATGAGCATGGAATGTAAACTAAAAACAGGTAATTTTTAGGTGGATCACCAAGCAAGCTCCACGTCACCATGGGTAGGGTGCAGTGATTTCGGAATTAATGGAATCAGTAGAAACAATTTTTTTTTTTGAGCTAAACAACATCGACTTATATGACATCATCAAAGTAGAGAAAAGGACGGGATGGAAACCCAAGTCAATATTGTTCAAGTGTTTTCGGTGCTTAAAGTTGCAATAGAGAAGTCGGTTGAATTGATCGCTGCTAAGAAACGTCCGCCAAAGGATGCGCCATGAGTGTGGCAAGTGCAAAGCCGTGACAACTTATAGAAAGTCTCATCGCCGAGTCGAGTGCCTGGAGCGCTTCGTCCCCTGAATGAATTGAAGCGAGAAGAGGGCAAGGATAAGAGAACAGTATTGCGATCTTGTTCGAAAAGAAGAGAAGAGAGCTCCTTGTGCCTACGAGAAAGGACAGTGCACTGCCCCTATGGCAATGAGTTGAGCTTGGCAAAACTGTAGCTCTAAACCATGTAGTTTTTGGGAGGGGAAAAATAATTATTCCTTGTCCATTTCCTAAGATTCGGTTACAAAATAAATGGCAGGGTAAGCCCCCCCCCCCCCCCCCCATATTAGGAAAAACAAAAACTCTATTCTAAAAAAAAAAAATATAAA
>NW_018164546.1:329002-338795 GCF_001263595.1 Phalaenopsis equestris | reverse complement strand
CCCCATATTAGGAAACACAAAATCTCTATGCTAAAAAAAGATAATATAAATTACAAAAAATAGATAATTCTAAAAGGTAGAAACTACTAAAAATACAAACTAATAAAAAATAGAAGATAACAAATGCAGAAATTTCTAAAATTCCGACAACAATTATATTTTAAACGCCCGGTTGAAATATTTTACCAGTTATCATGTTCGATAGCATCCTGTATAGCAGCATTTAACATCTCAACCATTGATGGGTGAATGAAAAGACTGTCCAGTGCAATCCCTTCATGGTACCTGGACTAAAATAGAAAAAGTGAACAAGAAATCCACATGAGATAAAAAAAAACCGGCTGCTGTGAATAAGGATATGAGCTAATTACTCTGATTATGTTAGTTGCTAATTAAATTTAGATGTTAGAGCCAGAGAAGCCTACGAAGTACCTGCAAGTACTGTTTAGGTTGAGAAATTCCAAGTTTGAGAAGGACATCATATCCAATGTATGAGTTCTGTACCCCAAAGATCAATTAGCAAAGCAATCATCAGAAACAGCTAAAATTTGCAGAATTAGACAACTAGAACAAAAGCTCATTTGCAATCTAAGAGCCACCCAACCACACAAATATACCTGCATTAGCTTCAAGGCTCAAACATCAACAATTTTAAGAGAAAAACAGTCAAATTACTGGCAGAGGCACAATATGGAACATCAACAAATAAGATGCATCAATACTATTTCATAAAACAATATGTAGTGTCTGACACATGTCAAGCATGTCTATTACGTGTCCAGATTAGAAAAAGGGAAAAATAAGCACATTTGTGACCCAATAGCAATCATTTCCTTGCTAATTGCCTTCACCATTCCGTCCTTTCACATGCAATCCAGTCTTTTGCATCAACGCCTCATCTCTTCATGAAGCATCCCTATCATCACACCGCCTCCTTTTGACCACTGTCGCATCCTCTTTACATGTTACAGACTCCACCTTATTTATTTTAAGAATTATGATCATACAAACCATTTAAAGATTGATCTGGATTTATTGGGAGAGCACAAATTGTTCGCCAAATTTTCTAAGAGGAAGATTTGGCTGAGCAAAGTTGGTTTCTGGTACACATCATTAGTACAGTGCAGATATCAATTGATTCAGAAAATATTGAGAGCATTAGCGGAATGGCAAAGGTCAACTGGTATGACTGATATTTAAAACTTTTTAGAATTAGTTGGCTACTATATAAGGTTTGTAACGGAATTCTCATATTACATTAATGTTATCCAGACTGGCCAAAAAAAATTTTAAATTTGAACGGATTAAAAAGTGTGAGTGAAGTTTCCAAGAACTTGAGAGATGTTTTAACTTTTGCACAAGTGTTGATGATTTCAACTAAAATTGAGAGATTTCAAATATATAGTGATGCATGTTTAAAAGATTTGAGAAGTGTTTTAATGAAAATCATAAAGTTGACTGATTATACTTCAAGACAATTAAAATCATATGAGTTGAATTACCAGATACTTTATTTAAAGTAGATTTGCTCTCAATATTTGAAGGCAATATCTAAATGAAGTTAGATGGGGTGTGTTTGAAGTATATTTCTACCTAGAAATAATTAAATTTAAGGTTCAGAAGATTAGAACTTATTAAAGATTATGAACTTGATATACAATACTATTCTAAAAAGGCTGCCATAGTAGCAAAAACATTGAGTAGAAAATCTCGACTTGTAAGTTGGACGTAACTCAGAAAGCAGAGCTAATCAGTGATACAATGGCATTACAACTAGAGAGTAGAGTAAAAAATAATCATGCCTCAACATTTGACATCAAATCATTGTATAACCTAATATTGAGAAACAAATCTAGTATATGTAGAAGGCCAGTAAGGAATATCATAAGCTTATTGATCAAATACAAACAGGCAAAGAGACAAAATCTCGCAAGGTGTAATCAAATATAATTTCCATCTCTAGATTCGAAGAGAATCATACATGGGATCATTATTCAAGTTATTCAATTCAACATAGTATCAAAATGTATAAGGATTTAAAAACACTAATCTAGTGAGCATGAAAAGGAGGAAGCTATAGCTGACTATATAGCCAAATATGAGTCCTATCAGATAATAAAGGCTGAAAACCAGAAGCCAAACGTAATGTTATGATCGCTATCAATAGCAAGTAGAAGTAGAAAAATATAGATATGAATTTTGTTGCAAGTTTACCAGATCAAGAAAAGATCATGATGGTTGTTGGATCGTGATGAATAGATTGACAAGGTCAACACCAATTATGCCTATTCCTCAGCAGATTCAATAGAGAAATTGATAAAAATATTTGTGAAAGAAATTATGAGCTTGATAAAATTCGTAAGGCAATTATATCAGACAAAGATAAACGATTCACATACAGCTTATGAAAAGGTGTTCAAGAAAGTTTAGTTATTAAATTGCATTTCAATATAGCATTTAATTCATAAACAGATAGTCTGGTAGAAAGTACTATTCAAGTGTTAACAAATATGGTAAGGTTATGGTAGCTAAGAAGATAAGATTAAACTAATAACATTTTTATCTAAAATAGCTCTTATGAGGGACTAAATAGCTAAAATTGCGGACCTCCACTAAATTGGATTAAATTGGAGAGAAATAGCTTATAGATCCACAATTAGTTGATCAAGCTACTAAGACAACCAAATAATCAAAGGTGAATTGAAAATTGCACAGGATCATCAACACAAATATCATGACTCAAATTATTGAATGATAGAATATAAAGTTGATGAGTTTGTGACTCTAGAGCTCAGCCAATGAAGGTTATATCCAGATTTGGCTACGGAGAAAAATTAAATAACAAATATATCAAGCAATTTGAAATAATTTTAGGAATTAGAAATTTTGCCTACAAATTAGCAAATATTTCTGACATAAATAATGTTTTCCATATTTCAATGCTAAAAAATTGATCACTGATAAAAACCGAAGACTACCTTTAAGATGAAATTGATATACAGAGTAATTTGCCTTATGTTCAAGAACCAGAAAAGATATTAAATTTTAATATTGGAGAGCGGGAGAATAAATAAATTCCTTATATGAAAGCGAAGCTTAGACAAAATACAAAAAAGAAGCGTCCTAGGAAAAGAACAGTCTATAAGACAAATTTTCACTTGTTTAGTTGATCATCAAAGAAGCAAACTTCAATGACAAATTTCCAGAAAAGTGGAGAACTTAAATATTCAAAATTTAAAAACCCTAACACCAATAAGACTTACAATTTTATACATCAATTTTATCACCCCAAAAAATCAATAAAATATTTTTTATAAAATCCTATAATTTATTAGAATCATTTTGAAGTATACATACATACATATAGATAATTGTAAGGATATTAGTTAATAAATTATTTTATAATTTAAACTATTTAAACCTAATTTTATAATACTGAAACTATTATACCAGTAATGGTGAGTAATTCATGCACAATACTAAAAATCATGCCTTAAAATAGAATACAAAATTCTATAAATATTTAAAAGGAAACTCGGGCAAAGAAATTCCATTAAAAAAGAGAGGATTTGGCTATTGAATCTTACAAAGATGTAAATTACTTGGGTTATATGGTTGACATGAGGTCAACATCAAAATATTACACATTCTTAAAAAACAATCACGTGACTTGGTGACAAAATCTTGCACATAAGCTGAATTTAGATCTATAGCATTGAGAATTTAAAAATAGCTATGGCTAAAATTATCCTAAAAGGTTTACATATTAAATGAAAAGATCCTTTGAGGCTCTTTATGATAATAGGTAAACCATCAATATTGCTAACCATGTTGACCTCATTTTTAGTGAGGTCTTAGTCTCAAGGTGAAAAGGATAATGAAGCTCATAAACATATTATAAAGAAGCTTGATAATACTCTAATTTGTACTAAATTCCAAAACTACAAACGAACAAACTATTGACACTCCCATTAAACGATTATCAAGGGTAATCCTTGAGAAATTATTAGGCAAGCTTGAAATGAATTACACATACATTCACTTAACAGGAAGTGTGAAATCCCAACAAAATTTTAGCGGGCTAAAATCCAAGCTAAGACTTCCACCAAACTTTCTTCCTCTTTCGCTACCACTTCATTAATATCTGAGATCCCTATTGTGTAGTTATCAATCCACAAACTATTTTGATTATAATTACTATTTTTTCAACTTATCAATTCATTGAACGTAGTACTTATTCAGTAATTATTGTTCCTTGCTTTATATGTTTTCACTTAAAAGCTGTACTAAATATATATAAATACATGACAAATATTAAAATGAAAAAATCAACCAATTCTTGTAAACAACTTGTATATTGAATGTATTATTAATAGCAAAGTACCTATAAAATGTTTATATTTTTGCATTAACTCCACCTAGAAAAAAAATATATAAATTTTGCCAACTGCAATGCACAAAACCTCCTATATATATAAGTATCTAAATTACTAAAATAAGCATTCAAAAGAAAACATGCTCTTACATAAATAAATCGATCTTTTCTTTAATTTTGTGATTTCCACAATGTATGTTTTGCATATCATCCTAGAATATTTCCTCAATGTATGTTCTGCACCTTTGTTGCTACAAATTAAAATTCAAAATATATAAAAATTTAATTGCCTTTAAGCTGAAGCAAAAATGAAACTAATATAAAACAAAAAAAAACGAAAAATGAAAGGCCAATCCACAGATTTTCTTTCTTGTAACTATAATCTCAAGGAGTTAAAATTTTTAGTTAAACATGGAATGTAAATTTTACAAATTGCCAACACTTCATGAATACAAAAGTACATAACCGGACTGATGTTTCAAACCTGTGAATAAAATGAGTCCACAATCTCCCTCTGAGCATGTGCAAAAACCTAGAAATAGACAAAAAAGAAAAAGTTGATTCTGTCAATTGAGAAAGACGGAGGACGATCAGTGAGGACCAAAAAAAGACAAAAACCTAGAAATAGTCAACAACAAAAAAATTGATGAGACTGAGAGAATCTTACGGTTGGTGTCCACTGGACTCCTGCACGAAGCGAGCCTAGAATTTCCTTATCCTTAACAAGAGCATTAAATATAGAATGAAGAAGAGTGCTTTCAATTGAAACACCGTTGCCACCATCAATAACATGTGGTAAATGCTGCAAAGAATTCCAAACAGTTGGCAAGTTTGATGGAACAGTAATCCCCCTAGCAGCACCACGAACCATTGCTGTAATTCGTGAAACATATGCGGGAGTGAACAACTGCCCACCTTCCAATCGCCCTTTAATCTGTTTGAATAGGCATCATAACTCAAGGAAGAAATTAAGAAATAACAGAGGCAAAATGTAAAAAGAAAATAGAGAAGAACAAATCCAAGCAGCCCAAATGACTAATAAACCATATTATAGCACGTCCTCAACAATTAAAGAAAGGATTTTCAATTTTTAACTATTAAAATGCGGTGTTTTGTATCGATTTAATTCATCTTCTCTTTTGAGAAATAAATTCCAAAGAAAAATACAAATTACAGAAACCAAGGAGATGTAAATAAATATAAGGCATATGAAAGTGTGTGGACAACTTTCTTTGCCCTTTTTGTCGGAAAAGAACCATGTGCTTGTTTTAAAAGAACTGCTCATAAGCATTAAGCTAACCTAAGTTACAAGAAGTCCCACACCAAATTGTTATAGTGTAAAGTGGCGAAACATGACACATGTGTGCGACTATTTTAATAAAAAAATAAATAATTAAAAAATTGAAAGTAAAAAAGTGTAAATTATGTGTAAGATAGCGCACACAAGCAAAAAAGTGAGGCCCAAAAACTTGAAATGCATAAATTTCAAATGAGAACAAGCACATGGAACTAGGATAGTGTGAGCACCAATGTGAGTGGGAGAATAATGGTGTGTAACTACTTGCAAGTGCCAAGCACTGACAGAATAGAACACATAGGATGTTCTGGTGCGGCTCGGGATGAGATTAGATATGTTACGTGACAGTACGAAAAAATATATGTTTAAAAATTGAAAATAAAAATAAAAAAGCTTATTACAAAAACTGATGGATGGTGAAAGGGGAATAATTTTGAGCATACACACATAAGATAATCTAGAGTATACTTAATTGTGCACGAGTAATTACACATTCATTCAATCATCAATTTATAATAATTTCATTACACATCATGAATCTCTATTAATAGAATAAGGGTTATAAGAATAAGTATAAATTTAAATGCAAAACTATTCATAGACAGTCCAAACAAATGTTCAAATTCCAACATAAACCTTACCAAAAGAAGATAAAATCTAAGAAAATAAATCTAATACAAAAATAAGTAAAGAAAAATATTCAGCCAAATATAGAAAGGAGACAAAAAAAAAAAACTTTATACTTTATAATGGGCACAGTTCAAAAAAGTATTAGTCTCATTTCAGTTCTTTTAACAGCCCTATAGCTACTTGGGCTTTTAAAAATTGATTTAGCCTACTTGGTGTAAAATCAAAATCATAAATAATAATTTTGAGGCATGTAAAAGAACAATTCCATGGCTTGGATGGATGTTCTGATGTGAATAAGGCTAGGGAGAAGACAAGCACGAAGTTGGAGGCATGCATAGATCCAATTCATATATGCACAAAGCTGCTGAAGAAAGTGTATGCAATATGCTTCAAAAAAGAACTCCATGGGCTGATTCGCACTATATGGGTTCAACTCAATGGTTCAAAAAAGATGGGCTGATTCGCACTATATGGGTTCAACTCAATGCGTGGACACCTCTAGAAGGAGTTTCAAATGATTAACAAGCTATATGCAAGCTGTGAAATAATTTGGAGAGGATTCTTGTTGGTATTTGGTCCAAGTGCTAATTTAAGAGTTAAACTTGTTAATAGTAGCCTAGTTTCTTTTTTTTTATTACTTTGGTTTTTTTAAAAATACCAAAAAGGCATGAAGATGTTATGAGAATTGATCCATTTGTTTTGTTTTGAGGGCTATTTATATGCCTTCGATGGAATGAGAAAGAAAACTATGTTTGCATTATTAAATTTATGTCTATTGCAGTCCTTAGAGATCCATGGAGTCTCTCAAATGCATTAATCCTGACTCATCAATCAACTGACCATTCTTGATTGTGATGTCTCGATATACTATGAATCGTGACTTTATTTGTAACTTATGGTTTGAGGTCATGAAGAGCAGTATATAGGAAAACGTATTCAAGAACAGGTTTGTATCAAGTTGCTTTTTAATGTACAAACCATTCTTTGTCTTCTTTCGAGATTCTAATCCTTGTTTAACTATGAGAAGCATCTCCAGAGAGATAATCTCCTTATTTGAGAGAAAGGTTACCTATCAATTAATTATATTTGATGAATTTAAAGGATCAATAAATTCCAGCCAATATATCTATCTCTAAAAAGTATGGATTTTTCAATTCAACCAAAGAACATATAATTTATAAACTTAACAAAAAGGACTCAAATGCACTTCAATGTGATCAAACTAAGTACGCATGTTGAACCAAATTATTTTCAGCAAAACAAAAAACCAAAAATTCCCCAGAAGAAATGTAAAATGATTTTCTCTTAGATTCCTCCCAAGAAAGCAGCATCATTATTTAGTTTTTATATGAAACGATAAATCAATGTGAAGTTACCTCAATAAGTTCAAGTGTCTAGTCTCACTCTATTAATTGCTATTAGAAACTTTGATACCTTAATTGAATTGTATTTTATATGTTATTTCCTTTTACCTAAAGTAATAGATAATTGTTGAGATTAACGATCTGGTTTCCTATGATATGAACACGCTTCATAAATTGATTACATCTAGCTCTGCAACACATTGTGGGTCAATCTTATAAATCCCAGACCCTAGATCGCCCAACATCAGAGATCAAATATTAAAGCAACAGCGAACACAATCCTGATAGAGATTATCAACCCAAAACGGATAAAAAGAAAAATTAATAGCTCAAGTTTTAAAAAGACTAAATTTACAGCCAGGTAACAAGGCCTGAAATTGCTAATTCTAATTTTTCCGGCGCCCTTGAACTGACAAGACAAGGAAGATTCTCGCAAGTTGATTATGGGCCACTTGCCTCGCCACCAAAACTATTTAAACATAGTAAAGTACGCGAAGAAAAACGGGAGCAATGCGTAAAACGTACTATATTTCCAAGGCGGGGCTCCAAAACGGATACCACAAACTCGGAGCCAACATGCAATTGAGCGGCGATCTCTGCGAGGAATATTTGACTACATTCCTGCAGTTTTTCGTTTATCTCTTCCGCGATGCCATCCCAATAAGACTCCGAGATTATTTCCCCGTTTACCAGCATGAGCCCAGGACTGCTAGCCACGACCAGCTGACCATGCTTCTCAATGTGATAGAGATCAACACCAAGGACGTCCGATAGATCTATGAGGGAGACGCGGCCCGACTTTCTGATCTCCGCCACGATCTCAGACTGCAATTGTTCCTGGAAGCGAAAGCCGAACTAATAATTCATTGGGAAATCAAGTGCGGCTAAGCGAAACCCTAGAGATAGGCGGAGATTACAGTGGTAATATATTCTTTGCCAGAGACGGTGTGGAGAAGGTCGAAATCGATGAAACGGAGCTCCTGGAGTTTGAGAATCAACTCAACGACGTTTCGTTCCGAGAGGCGGACACTTGACTTCGCCTGTTGTGCAGACTCGAATTGCCTCTGGAGTTCCAATAGCTCGGCATCCATGGCAGAGATGCTCTAGATCGACGACGTTCTTCCCTGTTTTCCCAGAATGCGTTACGATACCCGAGGGGAAAGAAGCAAGACGGAATGGACGGCTGTATTACTGCCACAAGAACTAAAAACAGTATGGACTAGGGGTGTGAACGAATCAAATAGTCTCTATTCATTCGATTCTATTGAAATTTAGTTTTTTTTTTAATAAATTCGTATTTAAAATTGTTCCTAAAATCACTGTTTATATTCTAATCTTAACGAACGAGTCGAACACGAGCCGAATATGAGATGTTGGCGAAAGACGAGCCAATTTGACATCCCTAATATTAATATTTATAAGTAATATATTATATTAATTATATAACTTATATTATATAAATATATAATACATATATTAATATATTACTAATATAGTATATTAATATATTATTATTAATTTATAATTTATAAATTACAATTTGTTAAAATATCATAAATTTTTATATATAATTATTTTAAATTATTTTATGTTTCGAACAATAACTATTCAAACATGAACAAACCGATCACCGTTCGTGTTTAGTTCGTTCAACTAACCAAACAAAAAAAAATTTGTTCATATTTGTCTCGCTTACTTATCAAAAGAATCAAACAAGAACTCATTGATGAACCGAACACGAGTTGTTCGCGAATAACGAGCTTTCTGACAGCCCTAGTATGGACGCTCTAAAGCACTGAAAACAGTATCGCACTGGAGAAGGTTCAACATTCAAAAGTTGAACGGGAAGAGGTTCAACCGAATAATACAATACATCATAAATTTATTTAAATATGAAATAAATAGTGTAATTTTAAAAAAATATTATAAAATATAAAAAAATTTAATATTTAAATAAATAAGTCATAATAATTTAAACATGTTATTTTTAAAGTTAATAACAATTAATTTAAAATTTTTTAAATATGAAATATGAGAATCACTATAATAATTTTAAAAATATATATAATGAATAAAAATTAAATATTTTAAAGATTAATATAATATTAAGATATATTTTTATATTAG
>NW_018164546.1:278748-328902 GCF_001263595.1 Phalaenopsis equestris | reverse complement strand
AACTGTCGGACTCAATGCCGGTTTGATCGGCGTTTTAAAGGGAGCGAGCTGGTTCAACTGCAAAACAAGTTCTTTAGTGTATTCAGATCAGACCAGCCACCGGTTCATGATTGTTCGATCAAATTTTCTAAACATTGAGTAAAACGAATGCACCTAACTTTCGAAATATGGTACATTTCTGTATCATAAAATTATGTTAAAATGATTTATGATTTCAAAATGAAAGATTATACATAAATAATAATTAAAATAAGAAATAAGTGATAATTTTATTTTATTTCATCAAACATACTTTTTGAGCTTGAAATATGAACGAGCCGAACACTAGCTAAGCCTGGGCTCACTCGTCTTCGGCTCGTTTACACACCTATCTACACCTAAACTTGAATATTTTTTTTGAGTGAGAGACAGTGGGAGAGGGAGTGAAGGCAAGGAGCCGGCCAGTCCAAATGAATAATAAGAGGCCAAAAAAAAAAAAAAAAAACGGCCGCAAGGGGGAGGAGGGAGCAATATATGGAGGAGGAAACGATCGTATTGGCTTATAGAAGCATTTGAATGAGAGCTCTAGAAGAAGGAACGGGCCACAAGAGGCCTTATTACATGCGTGGAGGGCCCAATCGAGCCTTACCTGCTAGGTTCGAATAACTTTGGGCAAGACACAGGAATTTCAACCAAAGGTAACAAATTCATTTTAAGTTATTAAGTTTAAAACATAATTATAATTAAGGTATTATTAAATTCAAGTATGCCTAAATAAATTTTAGAAGTTGTAGCATAAAATTAATCTAATTATCGTCATTATATGTATTAATATTAATAAAATATTGTTTAAACCACCTAATTGTAAATTTCATAGGAATAAAGATGATTTATATACTTTTATGAAATTATAAATTAGGCAAAATTTTAATATGAATATATTTAAATAATATTAGTAAAGTTAGAATTAAAATGAAATGTAAATATTCTTTTTTTTCTTTTACAACAGCTCTATAAATCACACAAATTTGTATTGTTTCCGGACGTTTCTTTTAACATGCAAAAAATCATGTTTTTAATTTAAATTTAACATGCAATAAAAGAATAAAATATACCCTGAAATATAATGTACCCGTGCACGAAAATAAACATAGAAATGGAAATGATTACATATCTTTACTGTCGGTTGAAAAAGATTAAATAAATATTTTTTAGGCATGTATTTAGACAATGTCTCTCAATAATGAAAAATGTAATATAATTAAATTAAAATAGATGAAGCTAATTTCTTTAGTGTTTTTTTTTGCTGCTCAATCCTTTTTACTATGTACTACAATTTTTAAAGTATTTTAAAATAAGAATTGATGTAATTTATAAATATTTACCCATTAAATAGTTTTAACTGAACATTTAGTTGTTAATATTTTACAAAAAAAAAAAGAAAAAAAAACAAGCTTCAAGGATAAATGAACCGACAAGAGTACGTGTAAATGCGCCGTGAAGCACAAACAGATAAGCATTGTGTATTAGCTTTTATTTAGTACGTTACAAATGTTTAAAAATCCATAAGACCCTATTGTAACTTTAAATTCTAAAGATAGAATAGTTTTTTTAGATTTTGGATTTTATTTTAATTATGAAATGAAACTATTAGATAATTTTCCTCTGCCTGATCATCAATTCCCGTCTTGCTAATGCCAAGTTCCCGGGTCGTGTCGTAACAAAAACTTTCATATCACATCATAAATGCCATTATTTAGAATTTTAAAAATTAAAATACACATTCATGTATAATAGGTAAGGTGGCATGTCTGTAATGGAGGTTTGGGTGTTAGATATGTAAAAACATAAGAGTTGAGTGATATGTATCTAAATCTTCCAAAAACTTAAAAACTTCAACGATAAATACAACAATAATGCAAGATTGATGAAATATATTAAAAATTTTAAAGACTTTAAACATACATTTCACATTTTCTTAAAAACCTAAAATCTCTAAAAATGAAAAGTTGAGGGACAAAGCCTAAAACTAAAATTTGTGGAGGATAGAGAGCAAGTTTCACAAAGATTTCACAAAAAACCTGAGAAACGGTGGAGATTTGGGTCAAATCAATTTAGACAGGATGTTGGCTGCGAGCTCGCATAAGCGGAGGGAGGGGAAGAGCAAATGAAGGCTTTCGTGCGGTTGTTCAATACAAAGTAGAAAACTAGCTGATTTTCGGCGGCAATTTCTACCCAAAACAAGTGCACTGAGAACTGGCTAATCTTCCGTCTGTTTTTCGGTGGCAATTTCAGCCAAATACTAGTAAATCAAGAACCTCCGGACCGTTCGTCCGTTTTCCAACAGATTAGCGTGACAACTTCAATCGAAGACAAGCATACCAAAAACAGACCGTCCGTTGATTTTTCACCCAAAAACTCAAAATACGGGAGTTCAGCCACAATTTCTGTCAAAAAAGACCGACATGCCATGTCCGCCAGTGTTTCTGCCGGTTTTGACAAACTTTCCTGTAGTTATTAATGGCTTTAAGACTTTGGGATTTGACTAATTTGATATATATGAAATATGATGATCTCTAAAATGCAAACCAGTCATATCGATAGGTAAAACTAATAAATTTCAACATGATGGTTCTTTACCAATAGCTCAACTTTATACAAATATTTTATTTGCATTACTTATATGTGGCAAATGAACAAAAACAATACCTTCATCTATAATGATCTCATTAAAGTCTTTTATGAAGAAACCACTGGGGCATATTCAATCAAGGTTGGCAATTATTGCAAATAGATATAAGTAATGCCTTTCTCTATGGTGCTCCCACTAAAGTTGTGAAACCACGATGTTACACTGCTAAGAGGAAAATGATACAATCCCAAGTTAAAAAATCAAGAAAAATTAAAAAAATTAGTAAAATATCAGCATAACTTCTAGAAAAATTAGAACGAGCTAATATTTTTCTTCAATAATCCTAATAATTAAACAAAAATACAAAGATAAAAACCTATAATTTGAGAGGTAGGCAATCTCTCCCAATTCCTACAATTTGAACAGTAGTGAATCTCTCTCAAATCCTAAACCTAAGACTCACAACTCAAATCTCAAAATAAAACTAACCCTAAGAATAATGAATCTATTTATACCCAACAAAAATAATAATAAAAGCCTAAATTGTCTTTAGGCATACAAAATACAAAATTGTCCTTAGGCTAGGCACAAACGTTACAATACTCAACCCAAAAAAATATCTTGTCCTCAATGTGGGAAAAAGTGAATATTCCTCCACCACAACTCCTTTATTTCTTCATCATTTGCCTCCTCGTCATGCACCATGAGAACTAATAATTCTTTATCCTTGCAATGGTGTCCTGGGACAAACTTCTCATCACATCAAAAACATAACCGCTTTGCTCGCTTATCCAAAATCTCTCTGTAAGGCACTTGAGTTTTGCTCCCGATCAAAACCCATTATTCTCATGCATCGTCTCTCTGGGCTTCCACTATTTGAGTTTTTGTTACTATTGTGGTTATAGCAGTTCGATACAACCCTCCATTTGTGCAACTTCTACTGGCCTTCTCCATCTGATTGTTGTCCTCACCATTTGGGCTAGTTCCATCGTCCCCCTCAGTTCCCACAGTCTCAATAGTCGGAATGTTGTATGAATGTCGGGTTTTAGGCCCTTCATAAAATTCTCTTCCAATCATACTTCAGAAATCCCCCTTAGCTGTACCAAGAATAGCTCGAATCTCTACATATATTCCATGATAGTCCCCTCCCGAGTTAAGGAAAAAAACTACTCGAGTAAGTTTTCTTCCTGAATGACTCGAAAATGTTCCAACAAACAATCCTTAAATTGCTCCCATTAACAAATCAGATATCGAGCGTCCTTCCATTGAAACTAGGCTAGGGCTTTCCTCTCCAAACACAACCCTCCCCATCTAGCCCATTCACCGTGAAGTATCACTCCGTCAGATACACCCACCCATGTGTGTCTTCCCCCTAAAAGCTCGGCCTCTTCAACTTCCTAACCCTAACTTATCCACCCCATCTTCCTCTCTCACTATTATTTCCCCCAAAGTATCGACGATAAAATTATGTCCTTCGAATAATGGGCATATCATCTCCCTGCTCCTCTCATTTCTTCTTCATACTCCTCCCTACCTCTTGCATACTTTCTCTCCATGTTTCGGCCCAATCGCCTCCATAAAAAAACTCTAATCCACCACACTTGGAGCCTTGGGAGGATGTTCTTGAAGGTGAATGTTTTTCTCCTCATATTCCTCTCTTCCAATCTCTTCCCCTTTTGATGTAGCCAATGAATCTCTGGTCAAACCTAGGTAGGGTTTGCAACGGCCGATGGGGTCTTGGATTGCATATCAATAAGCTTCCTCATAATCACCTCCAAGTTCTATAATTGGTTGTCAATGGCATTAAACCTTTCCTTTGTACCAGATTTGAGTTGCCCCACTTCTTCCTCCAATTTCTTCTCCAAATCATTTATTTTTTTTTGTTGTTGTTACTCCCAGGAAAATTTTCAATCACAAAGGTAAAAGGATTTTTTTGTATCCTGTAATCCCTTAATTGGCTCGGTTGGTTTGGGCGGTTCAATCAAGAGTCAACTCTTGTATGCTGCTCCACCTATTTCCTCAAATTGCGATTATATGGAATGGCTTAAATCAGAAGATAGATGAAAAATGGTACACAGCGATCTGGTTGGCTAGCAGCAAGCTAAGTTGCGACTGTATCGCATCAACTCGCGCAGATCGAGTCACGATTAAAGCTTGCGGGTCTCTGTTCATCGTGATCCCCAGCGCTTCCCGTCAGTGGGGTCTTGGAGCACTGTGCGTAGTGATCTGCAACAGCTCAACTCGTGACTATATCGTGCTAATGTAAGCCACGATCCAATCAACACGGGAGATGGCAGATGCAATCCCTTGTTGGATTTCCTTGGGCAATCTAATCTCTATACGCAGCAATCCTTCGCGTCATCTATGATATCACAGAGTTCGGTCACAAAGTGTGATGATCCCCCAAAATGATGGCTCTAATACCAGAAATTGGAGCAAATAAGCTCAAGATCATTTATTGGTTAAAAAAAGCCTTTCAAGGTGGGTTTCACAAATTTCACAAAACACACAATAAATCACTCCATCTTTGTCAAACACTTTATCTGACTCTTTTACCATTGGAATCTCTTCTTTCTTATAAGCATTGCATGAGTTCTATATATCCTTAGACAGAAGAAAGAATCATCACAAAAAAGCCAACTATGCACTAAGAATTAACACTTTAGTGTGGAAGCCATTTTTAATGTTGATTATGTTGGATCAATTGATGATAAAAAATTTCACACTTACGTACAACATATTTGTGATAAATAACTTTATCACATAAAAGAGTAAGAAATAAGCTATTGTGGCTGTCTTGAGCACCAAGGCAAAATTTAGTCATGAAAAACTCTGCGTATGAAATGATATGGGTTAAGAAATTCCTTGGGAAATTTTTTCTTCCAATTGCACAGCCCATTAGCTTAAATTAGGAAATTTGGCCTTCCAATTGCATAACCTATCATCTTAAATGATAAAAAAATGTCGTTATCTCATTTAAACAATCCCATGCTCCATGAAAGCACCAAACATATTATGGTTAATCATGACATCATTTAAGAAATGGTGCTATGAAAGAAGACCATTAATCAAGTTTCCAACTCAGAACAACTAATAGATATTATTTATCAAAGCTTTGGATCCACTTCAATTTTTCAAACAATGCAACAAATTGGATCTAATTAATATATATATGCTCCAACTCGAGAGAAAATAATAGCGTTAGCATATTATTGAGGGTTCTCCTATGAAATAAGATACAAATTTCCTTTTTCGTACAAATTTCTATTTTTTTCACAGACATAATAGACCACACAAAAAATGTCATCTAAAGCCGAGTGGCTTCCCATGAATTATTATAATTTATATAATGATGGAAAAGTGGTGCATTCTAATATTAATCCATTAAGCATAAATAAATAGAAAAGAGATATTCAACCTTGTTAAGAGAATGACCTGCCAATCATATTTATAAGTCGCCTTGGCTGGCTTTCATCATCTGCTCATATAATGCAAATCCACCTCGATGGCAACCAGGCATTCTCTCCGACATCTTCAGCAGCTCTTCCTAGATAAGTGATTTCAATTAGCAATGGGAAAAATTAATATAAAATCAGATGTAAATTGGTCAAGTCAATGTTTTGACTTTGTAGAACTAACCATTGAAACATCATAAAGTTGGATGGATTCATAACCATCTTGGGCTCTTGAATACAGCTGCTGAATTTCGTGCGATCCAAGACTACAATTAATAAAGAAAAATGCAGTTGGCCTAACATTCAGGTTCCTCCTTGATATTCCAATAAAGATGGGATCAGTCTGAAAAAATTATACCACTTATTAGAAATGTTAATATCATTTTCTCCCATGCAAAAATTTTCAACAACTGTTATATTTTACCAAATTATGTTTGCATTTTGTTCATAATTTGCGCATTGCCTAGAGTTTATGTTACATATTTGGCAACTATTTATGGATGACTGTAGTGGCCAGACCGGATAAGCGACAAATGATCCATGTGATTGAGCTTAGAGATTCATGTGGTAGCAATTGAAAATCAGGAATCCTGATAAAACTCAGGCGGACTCTCTTCCAGGATTTGAGCCGGAACGAGAAATCCTGATCTTAGGATTGAAATCCTGATACCAGGATCATGATTTGTGCAAGAGGGGTCAACAGTTATAAGATGGAGGTGTTTGCCAAGGGTTTGCGTATAAGAAATTCAGATATCTTGTAAATTTCATTGACATCGTCTCAGAAGTAAAGGTTACTTTCGAAGATTGGAGATTTCACCAATGCTAAGTGAGAAGAAGGCTTGTTACCAAGGTAAAATATATTGGAAGGTTATTTTGGGGCTTCTTCTTTGTGTATGGGTGTACTAAAAAATTAGGAAGCACAGTGGGTGCTCTTATTTTGTACAAAATGATACTAGCCTTTAGCTAATGGCTGGATTTCTCTGTTCTCTCTCAAAAGTGTAGGATTGGTTAAAACCAAATGCATAAATCTTAGTGTTCTCTAAGAGATTGTGTTCTCTCTCTTTTAGGATAGCTCGTGGTTGGCCGTTCTTGATCCTACTAGCATTTTCGCACTTTCTATTGACATCCAAGTCACAAAAAACTGGCATAAGGGTACATTTTTATGGTCATGAGATTCAAAATCAAGAAGTTCGAAGGTTCAAAAAATTTTGGTCATTGGAGAACCAAAATGTGTGATCTTAATGTTAAGTATAATTTTGTGAAAAAACTCATAGGGCATGCATTTGAAGATGCCGACAACGAGGATCATAAATAAAAATGTCTAAGATAGGCAAAAAAAAAAAACAATAACAATTAACCAACTCTTTTTTGATAGATGATGTCTTAATTAGAGCTTTCAAGTTAATTGCAAAAGGTCTATGAATCAAACTGGAGTCATTGTTCATAACAAAAAAAAGTAGCTCTAACAACATTATCAAAAGCAAAGGTTTATTGCACACGTAGGAAGAAAAATCAATCAGCTCAACTAATCAATAATAAAAAAAAAAGCCAACTACAAATCCAAATTATTGTTTAAGGATTTGAAGCAACCTCTTTTGACCATGTGCTTATTATAATAATGCCAAAAGTAGTGCAACACTAACCGATTGCACATAAAAAAACCCTCTTTTTACATACCAAATATTGGGAATTCATTTTGATGGTGTCTCTCGAGAACTGATCTCAATAGTTCTCTCTGCAAATGCTTTCTATAATTCACACCTTCAGCTTGATAGCCATCCAACTCCATTCAACATACCTCCCAATCTTATGAATCTTCCTCAACACAACTTCAAACAAACAATTATGGCAACTTCAAAAGTTCATAGAATCCAACAAGCAATGCACTTACATTTAATGAAAAACACCATTATTAAAAGCTTGCCCATGAACACATACATAGCAATTATTACCAACAAATGTAATGGATCCTGTCACCAGTTCGCTCACCACAACCAAAGGACCCTACAATGTCAAAAATCTATGCACATTCATTGCCTCCATTCTGGCTCCGCTCTATGAAACCTTCCCCAACAATTAATTTTCTGCCCCATGAACTTGTCACACCATATAATAAATCAAAATCTAAAAAATGGTACTTCATTATACAAAATTACAAAATACATCATAACATCCGTATCAGCCTAATCTCCAACGGTATTACATCCCTGTCAGCCTACCATTCCTACAAACCTAGCATAGAAGTCTTTAGTGCAACTATAAATACACCATTCAAGGATTACACAAAGTAGGTCATAACTTCTTTATTAATTACCAAACATTCTTCATATCACCTCTAATATAGCTCAATTGAGGATACTCCCTTGACTTTATTGATTAGAGGCTTTATTGAATATATATCTCCTAAAGTCCACCGAAATCTTTCAACAAAACCTAGTAAAAAACCTAAGTGCTACCAAAGACTCTATTCTCTTCTTCCCGTCTAATGTAACCACTTAACTCTGCATTCGACTATAGCCTCCTATAATTGTAATTTCATCCCTTTTAACTTCTCTTTTCTTGACACTCTCAAGAAATCTCTATAAGCATACAATGATGCTACTGTTATACTCTAATGTTAGCATAGTGGAATATTTGCTCTTGTTTTCTCTGAGAATGAGTATAGGTCAGTAAACCAAACTACTATAAATCTCTGCTCACTTCTCCGTGTTATGTTCTCTTTTGTATCTTCTCATTAGACTAATCACAAATTAATAGTTTCTCGTATCTTTCTATTTGAACCACTAAGCATCTTTTGCCTTCTTAGTCAGCGTGGGAAAGCAAGTTTTAACACTTCTCATCATTTTGAGTAATTGCAATTATATAGCTATTGCGCGCATTAAATATCTTTTTTTCTTTTTGAAAAAGGACAGACATGAGCTTCCTTACAACTACACACTAAAAAAGATTTGGCAGTAAAAAGTAGTCTCCCCTCATAAAATTTTTTGAAAAGCAATGAGAAAGTAGTAGTCAAATGTAAAAGCGGTCTGAAAAATAAACCAATAAAAAGGCTGCTCCAAACAAACACTAAAATTAGTTTGATTCATTTTTTGCAATTTGAAAAAACTTGATGTGATTGTTGATGATGAGGATCAAATTGGATTAATCTTGTGCTTAATATCTCTCTCATATAAACATTTTTATGCGATGTATATGGGAGGGATACCATAAGCTTAGAGCATATTAAGAATCAATTTTTGTCAAAAGATGTGACATCTATGCTTGAGGGTGTAAACGAATAAAAATGGGGTGAGGGATTATCCGTGAGAGAACAGGACAACATATTGAGAAAAGGACAACCTCTAGAGAAAAGTTTGGTGGTAAGAACAAGTCCAATATTATTGGAAGATACAAAAAAAAGTATTAAGCTAGGTTAAATATAAATGAATAAACGAAAAGTAGCAATTTAGTGAAAACCATCATAAAGACAGTACAGCATATTGAAAAACCAATATAAACTAACAATGTTATTTTTGTGATTGCAGGTTACAAAAGCAGTGTTCAATGGGTACTAAACTCGATATGTTCTCATATGTCTCATGATTGATCGTTGTTTTATGACAATGGATCAAGAAATCCGCATATGCATGTAAGAAATAATTTTGGTGGACTATAGGTCTTGATGCTCCTTATACAAAGATACATTACACTGTATCTAAGGGTCTGTTTGGGGCAGTTGCAAGTGTCTGAAGAAGCAGCTGTGAAGCTGCTTAAGAAAAAATTATTTTCAAAAAGCTACGGCGGTTGCTAAAAAAAAAAAAAAATTGAAAAAAATATGACTGCAGCTTTCTAGCAGCCACCGCAGGTAGCTAGGTCCAATAAGAAAACATATTTTTTAATTGCATCTTTTTGAGAGTGCGAGCAAAACTTAGTTTTTCCAAACAGGAAAACTGCGGTGCAGCACCGCACCGCCGCCCCAAATGCATGATAAGACTTTAACTGGGATAAGATATATACATGATCTGAGAAGGTGCAATTCTTTTGGATGTTGAGATACAAGATTTTTAATATTCTTTAATTGTATGTAAAACTAGAAGATTAAACAATCATGTTTATTGCAAGTTGCATCTTTAGGGGTTTCTTTGGTGATTTCTTCGCTACATTGGAGCATCACATTTTGGATGAGAAGAATTCCGGTCAAGTTGGGTAGTGGTCCTACAACTTTTATACTCCAAACAGTGGCTTTGGAGACTCTGGACAGCAGCCTACAATGCCCCTATAATCTAAATAGTGGCTTTAGAGCCCTGGACAGCAGCCTACAACATCCCTATACTCCAAACAGTGGCTTTGGAGCCTTGGACAGCAGCCTACAGCGCTTCTACGATACTGGGCAGCGGCTAGGAGCTTCAGTTAGTGATCCTATAGCTGCCTACGATCCAAGACAGGTGCACTTAAAGGCTCCAAAATCAGTGGAAAGTGCAACCCTGACATACTTCTCCAAATAGTATATGTATTGAGCTAAGATCGTGAAGCTGCCGACAAACTTTAAGGCTTCCCATGGGTTGTCTAACAGCGGGATCTATGAAGGCAAACTCATCAAAACAATGATCCATGGTGCTCAAAATCAACTCTTATGGCTCGTCCAAAATCAGCGTACTTGAGAGCTCTAAAACACCCTATGCAGCCCCAAAACCATGGTCAAACATGCCACCCAACAGTCCCAAAGCTACGCTCAAAACAACCGTAAAACAGTCCCAAAATCATACTTTTGAAAGCTCCAAAACTGCAACCAAATAAGCCATGAAAATCATCCAAGAATGCTAAATAAATAATGCCCCCAAATCCCTCACCAAAACTATGTAAAAGTGCAACTAGGGCAGCATATGAAATACTTAAGAGCAAGACTCTCTCCAATAAACATAGCAAGTGAAGTTTAACTTGCTCCAGGCGGGATAAAAGAAATGAATTATAGCTATGACCCTAAACCTTGGTACATGAGTTTCCAAAACACATCAACAGATTATGGCCAAATGAATATATAACAAATGTTTGAATAACAAATCTATAAGAAAACTGTCATAAGCAAATCTTTACGTCATTTGTATTTTGAAAACTCTTATCCTATTAATTACTGAAAGTTTAGCGATTAATGGTAGATGCAAAAGTTGGACAGTGGATAAAAGGCACACTACAAAAATAAGTATTATCATGCGTCATGTTCTTTGCAGACCACAAACAATTACTTAAATCAATTTATCTTCACCAACAAACTCAACCTCATAGCAGTGCAAAAGAAAGTTACCAACAATTGAGCTCCAGAGACATACAAACAGGGGCATACAAGTTTCATATCATCATTTAGTTAGCAACAACAACAACAACAACAACAAAGCCTTAATCCCACTACGTGGGGTCGGCTACATGAATCCTTTTTCTCCATTGCGTCCTATTGAGTGTCATATTTTCATTTAGTTCTAGTAAATTAAGATCACAAATCCTTAAGTAAACTGCCATAAGCAAATCTTTACGCCATTTGTATTTTGAAAACTCTTATCCTATCAATTATTGAAAGTTTAGTGATTAATGGTAGATGCAAAAGTTGGATAGTGGATAAAGACACACTACAAAAATAAATATTATCATGCAACATGTTTTTTGTAGATCACAAACAATTACTTAAATCATTTTATCTTCATCAACTAACTTAACCTCATAACAGTGCAAAAAGAAGCTACCAACAATTGACCTCCAGGGGCATACAAGTTTCACATCATCATTTAGTTAGCAATGTGGTAAAAAAAAAATTTCTATAGTCGGCTCAAAGCTTTTGAACGAGAAGAAATTCGAATAAGGAATCTTACCTGGGAAGATGATGATCTCGGGATTTGAGGAGTGAGAAGAGGGGAACCGGGAGCCTTCGGTGAAGGAGAGGAGGGAAGGCGAGGCGAGGATTCTGTCAAGAGGAACAGAGTGAGGCGAGGGCTTCAGCGTTGAGAAAAGAGGGAGTTCGGTCAAACACAAGTCTCCGTCGCAGAGAGGAGAAGCGAACAGGAGCTTCGATCGGGAGCTGCGATCGAGTCGCTGAGGAGGAGCGGGATCGAAAGGAGCAGGCGTCGAGCGGGGATCTTCGGTGCAGCAAGGAGTCAAGTGAGGGTTTCTGTCGAGCAGGGGAGACGAGCAGGAACTTCGTTCGAAAGAGCTGAGCGGAAGTGAGCGAGCAGAGAGGAGCTCGGAAGAGGCAGAGGAGGGAGACGAGCGGGACAGGGGGCGTTCGGTCGAGTGAAAGCTGAGAGCGTTAGGGCAGAGTCTTTGACGCAACAAAAGGGGTCGAGCGCTTCGTCTCTTCCTGTCGAGCGAGATCAAGCAGAGAAGTCTCGGGAGAGGAAGAAGGTGAGCGAGAGAAGGTTGGCGAGCAAAGGGAGCCAAATCGAGCAGACCTCAGAGGAAGAAGACGAGACTTCCTTTTAGAATTAGAGCGGGGTGAATTAATCAGGAGTCGTTACGTGAAGCTTGGCAGGGAAATAAATGTTTTCCATAAGCAGGGCAGGTTCAATTGGAAAGCATTATCACCTGAATATTTTTAATTAAGATAAAATTTAAATAATTTGTTTGAATTTTAAAATTTGAATTTCAAATTCAGATGAGCTGGTAGCTTGTGTTTAGCCCGAGTCCAGTCTGAATCAAACCCGAGTCGAACATGGGTTGAGCCCGAGCCCGAGCCCGCGCACTGTTAATTAAAAAAATGTGCATTGATATTCGTGTCAGTCACTCGCGTGCGAAACCATAACAATACGGGTGTCCTTCGTAGCTAAAGTCGACATCCCAGACGCATCTGTGTGATCCGTTTCGTCATCCAACGTTGTCGGGACGAGTTCGCCGACGGACGAGTCAATTTAAGTCAAAACCGTGCAGAGTGCGATGCGTGTGCAAAATGCAGCGTTATCGAGTGTTCGGGTCGCAAGAAGTTCCCTAAGGGCTGCTCCTATTAATGTAGGAACTCAGTTTTCATGTGTCGGTCCTAATCAACTCAACGAAATGCCAAGAATTCGGGACCGCCCATGCGAGACTCGAAGGAGCGACGAGGTGACTCGAATTTTCTAAATGGCGTGGGTTCGGTACTAGTCCTCTAAAAGAGTTAAACAAAGAAAACCTAAGACTGGACCCTATGCTCTAAGAAGAGAAGTAAAGACCTCACCCAAAAATGAGGTCAACAGTCCTAAGCCATTAAAAGCATTATAATCCTAAAGTGTTGGGCCTATAAAGGAGGAAACACAATAAGAATTATTATATCGACTCAATTATGTTCTATATACCCTGCATTGTATCAAATCTATATTACATTGCATGGGATCTATTTATGGAGGAAATGGATTAGATCATTGACAACACGTTGATTCCTATAATTGACCCCTAGAGTTTCATGTTGCTGCTCCTGAACCATGAATCCCAATACACCTCACGATGTGTGCACAACAGGGGAATCCTATCCTCAAAATTTAGGCCAAATGTGGGTGATTAAAAATGAGAAGTCCCAATCTCAAGATTGGCCTCCCAAAGCTAGCTTGAGAATCGTGAAAGAAGGGTCAGCATCCATTAGATGAGATGTCTGTCAAATATTTATGTCAAATAATTAAGATATCTCTTAATTCTCATTAACATACCCTCTTGGTGGCATTGGAAGATTAGTGATTCATTTGAAAGCTCCATTTTGACTGAATCGAGAGATCATTGGCGGGCTTCAATTTTTTTTGCAAGGGTGTGCTTACAAAATTGAGAAACGCAGTGTGTTCTTATTTTGTGCATCAAGAATATAGCTTCTTTAATATTGAATTGAATCTCCTCTCCTCTCCTTTTGACGTCAGTCCAGTTGAAGTTGAACCACGTAAATCTTGATGTTTACTCTGAGAATGTGTTTTCTGCTCATATTATGTGATAGAAGGTAGAGTATCATTCAAAATCCTAGCGATTGTACATTAGCTTTTTGCGCCCACATTATAACAGCTACTGTACATGTGAACATGATTTACTACCTTTCTTTCATATTCCTTTCACATTAATTATTCCGGTCCACTCTTTAAAGGTCAATATATGCAAATGATTTCCAAAATTCAAAATTCTAGCGAAATAAGTCAATATTTTGTAAAAACGAAAAAAGATGTCTTTCATATGTTTAAGCATTTAGCCATGTAAAATGTCAACCACAAAAAATGAAAGTTGAGGTGTAGATTTACCAATGATTCTGCAGGAACTCCAATTTCTTCAACCACTTCACGAATGATACCTTCAAACATCTCCTGAGAAATCTTGCCATTTAATACTTCATGATCTGTTGAAATTTTGTTGGTTTGATGGGATGAAACGCCAACTTCTGCAGGCTTCAAAATCAATAAAACCACAAATCCATATAAAAAGAGTACATGTTATTATTTAATGGACTATGTAGATGAAAGAAGATCATGAACTGAGGAACATCAAAGCCAACATAAACATAATAACAAGAAGAAACAGATAAGCCACTAGCTCTGTGTTAACAAACACATGCTTGCTAAGGATTACAAAGATATAAACCACTGATGAAATAATAAAAGATGAAATTCATAATTTTTAAAATAAATACAAACATAATTATATAATCAATTTCAGTTTTTTATTAATGCTCATGGGTAAATAAAATTTGTAGGGCCTGATGATATCTCAATTGAAGTGTGGAAATATTTAGGGGATTTGGGAGTCTCTTGGCTTACAAAACTCTTTAATATTATTTAAAAAACTAAAAAGTTGCCCGAGGAGTGTAGTAAGAGTATTTTGGATCCCATTTTTAAGAATAAAGGGGATGCACAAGAGTGTGCAAATTATAGAGGAATTAAGTTGATGTGCATACTTTAAAATTAGGTAAAGACATTAAAAAGATTTCTCATAATAAATTTGGATTTATGCCGAGTAGGTCTATTATGGAAGCTATAGATTTATTGAGAGGTTTGATGGAGAAGTGCAGAGAGAATAAGGAAGATGTACATATGATTTTGATAGATTTAGAAAAAGCTTACGATAAGATTCCAAGATATATCCTTTGAAGAGTTCTAGAGAAAAAAGGGGTTAATATGACCTATATTCAATTCATTAAAGATATGTATACTAGAACTATTGCTTGTGTTCGATCAGAAGGAGGATTGACCGAATAATTTCTTATTTCGGGTGCATAACATCAGCGATCAGCTTTAAGCCCATATGTTTTTGCTTGAGTTGTGGATGCTCTTAGTGGACATTTGCAAGAGGATGTACCTTTGTGTATGCTCTTCGCTAATTACATCCTTCTTGTGGATAAGACTAGAGAAAAAACTCAAGAAAAAGTTGAATTATGGAGGTCTACTTCGGAGTCTAAAGGTCTTCATTTAAGTAGAGCTAAGACTAAATACATGGAATACAATTTTAGTAGTAGTAACTCTAGTGACAGAATTGTAAATATGGATGATCAAATTAATAAAAGGTGTGAACGTTTTAGATATCTCAGGTCTATTGTTCAAAGTGATGGTGATATAAATGGGGATGTTATTAATAGAATTTATGTTGGTTGGTTGAAGTGGAGAAATGCATCGGTCTATTGTGTCATAGAGAAGTATCACTTAGACTGAAAGAAAAACTTTATAAGATGGTGGTGAGACCTGCAATGCTCTATGACGCAAAACGTTAGCCTTTAAAATAGAAGCATAAAACTAAGTTAAGTATTGCCAAGATGATAATGCTTAAGTTGATGAGTGGCTTTACACTTAGGGTCCGTTTGGCACAGTTGCAGCAGCGCTGCCCCAGGAAGCTGCCGCAGGAAAGCAGCTGCGGGGAAGTTGGTTATCTGTTTGGTGCCGCTGTGTGAAAATAGCTGCAGAGCAGCTGTTTCTGGAAAAATGATAATTCTGTCATTGTTTGCTAAAAATTTTTAAAAGATGACTGTAACAGTGAACTTTTTAAACTCCGAAAGCAAAATTTATTATGAAATAAATTAGTAAAACTTCAACGTGTTAATTATGTAATAAATTTTATTATTGGGTAATTAGTTATTAATAGTTATGTAATAAATTTATAGGATTGATTAATATATTTTAAAATATTTACTTGTTAGATAGGTGAGCATATGAAATAAAAGACTTGTTATAGGAATATTGTTATATTCAATGGCATGATTGTTTTAAAAATATATTTCCATTTAAGATTTAACATATTATAAATAAACTAATCAATTTAACTATTTTTTATCAAATATCGATGATAACTTAAAGAAAATCAATTAAAAGGATGTGTGGCCAATTTTTTTCCCTAAGTTGAAATACTCTATCATTCATAACATTTATAACATATCATGGCCAGACTTTGCTCAAGTGGTGTTTTCCATTCTCGATCAACATCATCTGGGGAATCAATCAAACCATCTGCCCAACGGAAGAATTTGCAATGTTCGGCGATGCTCCGTGGGCAGGTATAGAACTTCCTCCCATAGTTGTGTTGTTGGCGTGACGTCAACAGTGAGGGTTTGAGGCCACAGTAACAGAGTGTTTGTCGGGATGTCCCGAAAATCTGTGAGCCCGTCTTCTCCTGAGTGCAGCAAAATAGAAAATAATATTCCAGTTGTAACAAGATCTTTATTTGTAAATGACACATTTTATTAGTACGACAGAGATATACATTGAATGAGAATATTTACAAAGTATAAGAAATTGAGGTATCCATCAATCCAAGTATGAATTTTTATTTACAACAACTAAATAAAACAAATTAAATAAATCAATAAAGACAAAGGGTTTAATGTGATTCGGTCATGTGGACCTACATCCATGGGAAAGGAATCATGTATATTCATTATTGTAATAAAACAAAAATATACATCGCTTACATTCAACAATGTCTCATTGGCAATGCTAAGAGATGAAAAGTAGATCATTTTCATACATTTACAACATATTCCTTTCCTGGTGAAAAAAATAAAATGATGTCTTCCATATAGCTTTGTCATAACAGAAGAAAGGCGTGTTGTCTCAATTCTCTGAATTCTTTTGAGCAGCTTAACAAGAAATTTATAAATCATGTTTCATTCTTGCATCCAAACAACCTTCAAGAGCATGATCTCTTCTGGTCAGCTGAATGAGTTGAGGAAATGTCTACGTATTTTTATATGAAAGTTCAGGTGCTAGAAGATAGAAGTTCAGGTTTTACTCTTGCAATCATAGACTTCCCCAATGGTAGGAATTGCAGCAACATGTTTACAGGTTTTCATTCAAATTGCAGTAACATGTATAAAAGGAGCAGACTTCATAGACAGGAAAATTCATCCATCGTAACATAAGCAACCACAAGCCCCATAGGACTGCATTCAATATTCATTGCAATTAATATTTACAGGTTTCCAAATCAGTCCAAAATTCATTCACTTAATGTTTACAGGTTTTCAAAACATCCCCATTGGACTGAATTCAATATTAATTGCTTTTTAAAGAGAGCAGCTTTCCTAGGTAATGACAATAATGGTTGCTTAAAAATTTAAGTCATCCTAGAGTGCCTCACCAGAATCCAAACTCCTAGCAATGTCTTACTCCATATCTTTACAAAAAATCCAAATAAATTGCATGCAAACAAGCTTTAGTGGATAAGAAATGCACAAAGAAAAATAATTAATGCTTTAGAAAATCCAAGAGTATTGATAAGTGTAGCATGATATGATTGTATATGCCCTCCGGTTCCCTTCCTTCGCACGACTCGACAGCCCTAACAGCGGCTCGCTGCAACGGCTCCTCTCCTCTCGACAGAGCCACAAAACTCTTGTATACTCGCCTTTTTCTAGTGATTCGTCTTTTTTTTCTTCTAACTGACTTGCAGGGCTTCTCTTTGATGGTGATGGAGCTTCCATCTTCGATCGAACCTGGCAAAAGCTCTTTTGCCCACGTGGTGGGTAATCCTCAAGGGGAGACGGTGGTTGTCTTTCCTTCAAGTTATAAGAAGCATCGTGATAGTACAGGTGACTGTCCCTTTATTAAGAATGCAAGCAGAAAAAGTGGGAAGGTAACTCTTTTTCTCCACGTCAAAAATTTCAACGCTGACTGACAAATTCAAATTTGCTCTTATTGGAAAATTTCAGTGGGGACACCCACCTATGGAAATTATCAGAAAAAGTTTTCATGACCTCAACTAACAGGAAAATGAAAAGTGAGGCTCGTTGATGGGAGGCACGTGATGATTCAGTTAACCGTGCTTGAGGACTGCACACGGATTTTCTCCAGAAAATATCTTATCATCGTTGGTAAACCTATGAAGCTACTTAAGCGGTCTATTGATTTCAACCCAAATCATGAAACTCTCACTGTACAGTATTGTCTAATTTACCTGGTCTCAAGTTGCATTTTTTTCACCATCAGGTTCTCTACTCTATTGTGGTCATCCCTGGGGATCCTTTGAAGCTAGATCTGCCTACTTTCAACCTAACCAGACCCTCGGTGGCCAGAATACTTGTGGAAAAGGATATTACTTTACCTGATGTTACTGAAGTTTGGTTGGGCACAACCCATAATGATTATTGACAACAAATCGTCATGGAGCATAGACCCCCATATTGTACCCACTGTAAGATGTTTGGTTATGTCATTGATAAATGTCACAAGTTTCATCAAAATTTGAAATCTAAGGTTCAAGTGAATAAGGATAGGTCTATCCCCACTGCTCTGGACATTTTAGTTCCACTTGAGGAGGATACTACCAGACAGGAGGTGACTGTTGCCCCTGAGGACCACCCCCATAATACTGATGTTACTGTCACTGCGAGTGATGTGATGTTGGCATCTTCAAAACCCATAGAAAATAATATTGATGGACTATTACCTACAAATGTTAGTGTTCAGACTGATAATCAGGAAAGCCTCGTAACTCCACTTCTTCAAAAAGTATCCGGTGTAGAGGCAACTCATAATTCACATATACTATAGCCTATTGTGGGTACTACGGTTGGTATTCTTTCTGCTTCAGCTCTACCGCCCCATCAGTCATACCACTCCATCAGACTGATTCATCAGATGAGGAATGGAAGGTCTATTCCAAGAGGAAGAAGAAGAATGGAGGCTGACTCTAGCTCGGGAACATATTGGAAGATAGATTGGTTACTACTGGCAATGGCGATCATCTTACCAGCTTATTAGCTTGCTCCTTCTCTAAAACAAGAGGCAGAGGTAAGACCAAAATGGGTCTCTCTCTAGCCGCCTGATTCTATGTATTTTGGCACTGTTAGGCATTTTATTTAAGTATCTCATGTATTTTTTCTGACTTTTTTAGTTTTGAAACCATTTGTGATTTTTGTGTGGGCAGGGTGTCATGCTTAGGCCCTCCCACACATTGTATCTGTATCTTTCTTTCTATTTAATATATTAGCCTTTTTGGGCTTTCAATATATATATATATATATATATATATAAATGAAAAAAAAAGAATGAAGGATAACAGGAATGAAAGCAAAAAGGAAAATCAGGTTTGATCGGCCTGTCTCCCTGTCTCCCTGTCTCATGTGCTGGAGGGAGTCGCTCGGCTTACCTCTGCGTCCGAAGCAGGGCACTCCCACGTCATCCATGCTATAAAAAATGCCAACTGCCCTCAAAGTAAAATGTCTGCCCATTGTCCAAAGTGCAAGGTGCTACTCTAGGGAGCAATTGCATTAAAAGATAAGAAAATAAACCTATTTCTGTCATGAACAAGACATTTGAGTATAAAATAATAATCATATTCTTGACTTATGTAGGGTAAATCACTTTTTCGTCCTAATAGTTTGGCTTTGGTTCCACTTTGAACCTATAATTTGAGTGGTCCCAATCAAGCACTTATGATTAAAATCATTATAACTACATCCAAAACTAGAATAACATAATAAAAATGCCAAATTGTGTCCTAACAAAAGTAGAATGTTGACTTGTCAAGCTGGCTTTTTGGTAGGTTTTAGGTGTTGGACTTTACATACTAGGTAAGCATTCTGTAATTTCACGTGGATGGAGTTTAGCTTCTATTAATATCATATATGTTTTGGATGTGACTGCAATAATTTTAAATTTATAGGGGCTTAATTGGCACGATTGAAATTTTAGGGGCCAAAGTGGAACTAAAGCCAAATTATGGGAATTAAAAACTAGTTTTCCTAATTTTAAAGTTTGCTTCATTCCAATTTCCTGGATCTTGCTAAATATAATCACAAATAATGTACCCAAAAGATGTGTTTAAAAAACTAAAAGATCTGAAATACTAAAAACTCATAGCATTTATAGCCAAAGTTAATCTAACTTCATTGCTATCTCTTCTATCTTCGACGTCATTTATGCCCTCCATCCCTTTATTTCTTCAGACTTAACCTCTTATTCGTCAGAATTTTGAAACTTGATGCACTTGCAACTACAATTCATCTACATTTACTAATATACATCCTTATTTCTCCACCTCATTCTGTTCTTTCCACATCACCCATATGGCAACTTCTGCGGTTAAAAAATATGGGCATTTACATGTATACCACTCAATTCCTATGTATTTACTTGTCGAACAACTAAACTTGTCATTTACATTCATACCACCCAAATCATTCATATCACATAAAAATGCACTTTTCATGCATAGCAAAGGTGACAAATATTTAAAAAATGAAGCTAGGTGTTAGATATGTAAATCTTCCTAACAATAAGCACTATGTCTCTTATCAAAGCAGGATGTGGCCTCACGGCCAAGCATCTTAAGAATGAGCACTCGCCCGCCTCACAGGCATATTAAATGTGCATTGCCTCACCAATATGCCTAGACGAGTGCCTACCTCACATTTAACAGCCGTTTCTAAAATAAACATGAAGCTAAAATAAAAACAAGCGAAAGCTTTGATGCTAATAAGAAAGAAGTTATTGTTTTGTATTATAAGAAAAGATGGATACCTCTGAATGGCCTCCGGGAAAAACGAAGTATCCTGGAAACTCGCCAACATTGTGACTTCTTTGCAAGACAAGTACCCTTTTATTAATTGTTTCAACAATAGCTCCATTACCCAGGGGATTAGCCAAGTATTGACAAGTTACGGAACCATCTGCAGATAGTTGAGATGACAAAAAAGTATCTTTATGATTCATTAACTTTATAAGCATTCAAATAAAGTGAGTAATAATACATAACCTAAAGAAGCTGCAAACCCAATAAAATTCACTCGCTTAATTTATGCACCGACAAGGATCAAAAAAATAAAAAAATATAAACAAAATAAACATCACAACAAAGCATTCCTTGAAGAATGAATTCTTAATTTTTTTTAAAAAAATTGAAAATTAGAATAAGAATAGAGAAGATTAAAATGGGAGATTTTATGATAAATTTTAATTCCCTTATTCAGTAAATATACAAAAATAATAACATGTATATAAATAAAGTGGAGAAACAACTATCACGGAAAAAAAAATATTAAAATCAGCCTTTAATTCTATAAACAATAATTAACTACACAGCAGAAATGAAATATTGTTGTTTTGCCAGATTGTTGTAGATGAAAAGATTCATAGATTATTAAATTTCTGTGAATGAAACGCTCTTGTCAACAAATTGTTGAATTGATGTAGATAAAAAGTTGCTATCCACAAATTTAGAATTCTTTCAAAAATACCCTCAAGTTGGATTATATATTTTGATCACGCCCAATTTGTTGATTAATTGTCAAAAATCATTTGCGTTAGCTTTAGTGATGGTATATGTAGTTTAAGAGTTTGTTGGAGAATAATTTAATTAGATTAGTCTATTTTCAATTTTATTCTGAGATGAAATGTTGGCCTATTTCAATATGTTCAATCATTTCATGATAGACAAAATTTTCTGCAATCTTAATGATAGAATAGTTGTCACATTTTAAAAATATTTTTAAATTGAAATTTTAGTTCTAATAATAATTTTAACCAAATTACCTCCCAAATATCAAGTATCGCTATTTGATATTCAACTTCAGCCCTGCTTCTTGAGATCACATACTGTTTCTTAATTCTCCACATAAAAGTACAATAACTAGAGGTGAATACTTGGTATGACGCATCTCCAACCCAATAAACATATGTAATTTTCTTTTTTTTAATTTATAGGCCTTTTTGGGGGTCATCTTAAATTACCTTAGACTGAGATTCATAGTCTCCATTTGGCCTTTAATAGGGTGTTCACATATTGGCTTACAAACCCAATGGGGAGCTCAATATCAGGACAAATGAGGATGAGTTTCTCAACAAGTTATTTATACCTACCTTTATCAATAGGCATGCTATTAATGATAATCCTAGTTTTATTATATATATATATATATAGAGAGAGAGAGAGAGAGAGAGGGGTGGGGGGAGGTGTTCCATTGAGGCATCTATGGGCTTACATCCAAAAATTTTTTTTTTCTTGAAGAAGATCAAAAATATACTTCATCTGAGAAACCATAATACCTTAATTTGATCGTGCTAGTTCCATATCAAGAAGTATTTTGGTTGTTTATAAAAAATATAGGCATGGCTAAAAAACTTCATTGGTTTATCGTAAATTCAAGAAATATTTATAAATAGAGGTACAAAAATTAAATTAGGAATCAATAAATAATTCTAGGAAGAGTAGTAATTCTATAATTAAAAATTTAGAAGGACCGTTACATAAATCCCCTAATTGAATCCATGGGTTTCATTTGTTAGCCATCTTTACAGATTAATTCCTCTTAAATTCATGGCCCTTATCTTTGCTTTCTTGGCACCAGTTTTGCAAATAAATCCCGGATGAATCTGTAACCCTCATCTTTCCCCTTTTTTTATATCCCACCAACCTTTGTTGAATCCAGGGACTTTGTATTATGGCGTGTGTGCCATTTCCTATTGTAGCTGTCTGACACCTACTTTTATTAAAATTTACATTCTTCAACACTCCGCCTAAAACATAATAGTAGAAATCTATTATTCTCAATTATCTAGAATACTTTTAATGTAGAATTGCAAAATTATTTGGTAAATATATCAATGAGTAGACTGCCATTTGGGACACAAGAAGTGCAAATCAGCCCACCCTACAATTTTAGAAGAGCGTTTGAAATTAAAAATGGGCTTTTAGTGGATGCAAAATCTTTTGTTTGTGACTTTACCTTGAGGGATAACTTTTTAGAAGTAGAATCTTAAACGCTACCATGCACTGCCAATCATCCTCTCATAGAACAAATTTTGAAAGTGAAGATGATATATATCAAAAACTGGCAACAAAATTTGTATCAAGTGAATTTATTGATTTATAGTAAGTCACAATCCAGGTTTGACAATAGAAGCAAAAAATCAAGTGTCAAATTTTTTGAGAGAAAAATAGAGAATATTTCAACCATTTTTAACAGTAGTTATCTGCAATCTAGATATTATAATTTTTATGGCATGAGTTGTAATATGTTTGTTTCCTATCATATGATCCAACACTTTTTGAGTTTATAATCCAAGTAATAGCTATGGAAAAAATTTAGAAATTCCAATACCAGTGTGACACATTATGGATGTTGAATCTTGATAATCGGACTACTGGATTGGCTTTGTTAGATTGTAGATTTTATGATGATTAAATTATATAACTTTTCTATTTAGGGTGTTGCATTATGGATGAGGAACCATAATGATGCAATCCAAAAAGCCTGCTTCTAATTATTCATCTTGAGACTTAGTTACATTAGTTTAGTTTGCATTATTTATTGCCATAGTTATGTCATCATCCTTATTTATATTTTGATATTCGTTGGTTAATTGTCATTTGGACATGCTAGACATTATCTTATTGTTATTTGAGTTACATTTTCCAAAAAAAAAAAAAAAGAAAAAGGTAACTATAGTTACTACTAAATCGTACGCCTGAGATTATAATTGACGATGGTTGATGCTAGAAGAACGACTTTCTATTACAATTCCCTTAGTACTAATTCATTACACTCTCTCCATGAAGTTTTTTTTCTCCCTTTACCTCTAGCCACCCAAGCGTCAAGCATCCATTCATCTTTTATCCTTAATATCTTCTTGTTTGTACCTCCCTTGCGAACCATCTGCACTGAATTCATCCCTTCTCAACAAGCAAGCAATTAAAATCCACCACATTCATCAATTCCACCACCCATCGCAGCATCAACTGGTTCCAGAGCTAAAGTAACCAAATACAATTGAGTTATTGACGAAGGAATTTCCATTAAAATGTATTCTTATCAGGCATCGGCTTCTTTTTCACTTCACTTTGACTTCTTTAGTCATCCAACACCAGACACATTCCCAATTCCCTAGCTAACCAACAGAATGGTATTCATAAATTTATAGCCAAAATTGATTTCAGGCCCCAAAATAAACCCAAATAAATGCAAAACATAATCATTCAGACTCTCCATACGCCTTAACACTTTCTTCATCCCTCAACTGTTGAACTAAATTGCCTAAACCAAGATCTAGCAAAAAATGAGCTCCACCTTAAACTAAACACAAACATAAACCCAAAACAAAATCTATAACCCCTCCTTAACCCACTTAGACAAAAGGTCCTTAAGAAATTTCATCATGAATCCATTCATATCTTCTTCTCTTTATCTTCATTCTTCTTTTCTACCAATTGTTTCCTTCTCAATAATTAAAATAAGAACATTCATCATATTCATCACTTTTGATACCTCGCTGGACGTAACAGGTTGAAATCATTTGGCATGCAGAAGCACTTAATAAATGCTAAATGTTTGATTTAGTAGAATGTAAACTAAACACTAGGATGTAGAGAAAATACCTCGCTAATGTGTGGCAACATGATTAAGAATTTGTTGAATGGAAGAGTTAGCAAATTTCAACAAAGAAACATTACCTTCAGAGGAAACAAGGAAATCCTCCCAGAGAGGGCTCAAGTTTGTGCCAACAAATGTCCTGATTGATAAATAAACCTTAGAAAAGCATTTTGATGCGGAAAAATGCATTGTGCGTCATTTTTAATAATTTTGAAAATTGCATAGCTTGATAAACTCAAAAGAATGTTAACTTATAATACTCAATAAATACTGCTAAATAATATCCAATACATCTTACACTTCTACAACATTTAAGAATCAAAATTAACTAAGAATAGGTGATATAATACACCCGATACGTTTTATTTCAAAAATAATTCACATTCATATATATCAAGAAGCGGGGAAATCATATCATCAAAATATGTATG
Organism: Phalaenopsis equestris; assembly: GCF_001263595.1. NCBI lineage: Eukaryota > Viridiplantae > Streptophyta > Magnoliopsida > Asparagales > Orchidaceae > Phalaenopsis > Phalaenopsis equestris. The sequence goes on along the minus strand of NW_018164546.1, from coordinate 303,645 downwards.
TCTATATAGAGCTACTAAATCCAAAAGTCTGAATAAGCTCCTAAAACTATGAAATGCAAAAGTTGTACCAATCACACTAGCTACTCGCTCTGGTGCTCCTTAATCATTCCTGAAATTCAGCAACGTAGAGTGGGCTACAACAAGTTCAGTGAAATAATCAAGATTAAAATAAGATTTTATGGACGGAAAAGAAACAAAATGTATGTTTATATGCAACTCGTATACAAGTCCACAACACATCTACAACATGTTATAATCGTATAAAATGTTAAAAAGAAAAGAATATAAAATAGGGAATTATGATTGTTGTATAAAACATATATTTCATCCATTCATATGTAATCATAAGTATATACATAAGATCTATCAATCTAATCATAGGAATATCATTTGTAATTTGAAAAAGAAAAGAATATAAAATAGGGAATTATGACTGTTGTATAAAACATATATTTCATCCATTCATATGTAATCATAAGTATATACATAAGATCTATCAATCTAATCATAGGAATATCATTTGTAATTTTGTAGGTCTCAATTATTTTCACGTTCTGTCATGTCATGGGTTGTCACACTGTCTAAATGTTATATTAGTTATCGATAAAGATTGGGCTCCTCCCAACATAATAGTTTATCAATAGCCCTCTCGTACCAAGTTTTCCTACATTATGTCCCCATTTGATCTCAATGGTTCCCGGAGCTATCTCTTTTTAAATATCAGGAGTCGGGAATCTCATCGTCCCCTATCATCCCTGCTTGCAATTATTCATATAATAACCTACTATAATAAGCATTTCATCTAATATATGTATGAATTATAATACATGAATATCTGCAAGTAATGATTTCTTAAGCATGTTCATCGGATTCATAACATAGTAAAATCATAAGTATCGTAAGTGATAAATCAAGTCTGCATTGTTACATTTTATGCATGTATAGATCCACAATTTACAGAAAATTATAGTTGCAATAATGTCAAACACATAATCACATTTAAACCTACATAGACTTATTTTCTTAACTTAGCAAAGAATTTTTTTATTGAATTCAAAGAGCATCCATACGACAAGTATTCTCAAGCTCGTCTTGAGGTCGTCGCCTGGTGTATGCAACGTGGAATTGTGGTTTTCCCAAAAATTCGTGAAATTCTCAGTGTATGTCTTAACTTAACTTTAAACATATTTCATTGTCAAAACTTACCTCAAATGAACTTACCTACATAAATCTTATTTTCCTAATACCTTCCTAATTCTTTTTCCTCCCTTCTCCTTATCCTTTCTCTGTTACCTGTGGAGTGGACCTAGCTGAGAGTGTAGCTATTTGTTTGTTGGCCCTTTGATTGTTCACGCCTAGCCATAGTAGCACCAAATCACGAAGGCTTCAATTTACGGTAAATGTCAAAGGTAAGTCGTAGGGAAGGAAAGGAATGCCTAAAATATTGTGAAATAAGGTTTTCCTGCTCATGATTTTCTCCCAGAGCTTCCAGTCATGAGTTGCAGTTCCTTGCAGGTCGCACGGCTACACCTACTATAATCAGAGTCACGACATCTCTTCAGCCCCGCAAAAACGAGATCTATTCAGTCCCGCAAAACCGAGATCAGGGATAGGGAATGGGAGATTACGAAACATCCTATACATTTATTTACCCCCCACAATTAAGCCCAGCCCTCCAAACTCATCCAGTCATTGCATGAACAATTTAATGTGGGAGAGGGTCGACCGCGAATAGTAATGAGATTATGGGATTTAAATAAGGATTTAATTAAGGTTAATTAAGCTAATACTCGTAACAATTTATATCTCCACATATATTTACAATTAATGCATAGTTTTATATATCAAATTGATCGAGTTAACGTGTAGAATTTTATAAAATTGATTTGATCAAATTCTGAGGGATCCCAAATTTGGTTGTTACAATACGCTAGTTTTCAGCTACAAAATCTAGCATGCAAAATCATTGTATTTTTGTAACAACTCATGTTGGTTACATCAAAATTATGAATATTCTGTTATGCATCTCAAATTGCATGACTGAGATAGCTTGAAGCTAGAGAAAAAATATTTATGTCGACCTGCACATTCATCCGAACAAAATTGGCATGCAGTATTAAAGATTAAAAGAAAGTAAAAGAAGAATTAAATGAAAATAGTTGAAGATTCAATATACATGGCATACAACCCATCGGGATTATATCAAAATAATTGAAATATTTTCTTTTCATGCACTTATATACTTTCATTATCACCATTCAAACTTTTCCGTAGGTGGTTCCTCATCTTTCCAAAACCACCCAGATAGAAATAATCTGATGACAGTAAATCACTATTTATTTTCCCAAATTGGTAAACACCATCCTTACAAGGCAACACAAGAAGCATACGCAGGATCTGAAAATTCATACCCTTCTATTCATAAAAATGGCTTCAAGTTGAATTTTCTAGAGACAAATCAAATATCAAACGAAGCATTGCCCGATATTTTCGCCCTCTAAACAGTCCTTGTAGATTTTTTATGGATGTTTATTTCTTTGTGATACCGGAGTTAACCCAAACCACAACCAGATGATCAAATATTTTATTGTTGAATTCAAAAAGTTTAAACGACGACTCTCAACATAAAATAACACCGACATGCAAACTATCAACCAACAAGGATGACTCCTCAAACAAGACTAAACAACACGAAATAAAATGATAGAAAACACATAACAACACTCTCATGTCGAGGACGGCAGGTTCGGCTGGAAAGGAAGGGGCGTGGTAATGTCGGAGCGAGCAGAGAGCAATGGTGCAAACTGGAAGCTACCCCAGCAATCCCTGAGTGATCAAGGACGTCTAGTAGCAACCCAAAGTGGTATTGTAAGGAAGACGGCCTGTTGGAAGGGAGCAAGGAAGTCTAGTTGCAGTTGGAGGTGCGACCTGCAAGGCAATCCTAGTAGAGGCAATCCTAGTAGAGGTTAGAGGGCCCGCGACCTGCTAGAAGAGAGCAAGGAAGTCTAGCAACAATCTAGAAGAGACTAGAGGTGGTGCGATCTACTGGAAGGGAGCAGTGGAGTCTGACGGCTACTAGAAGGTGTTGGGGGAGGTGCAGCCTGCTGGAAGGGACCAGGGAAGATCTTGTGGCTGCTAAAAGAGAGGCAATAGAAAGAAGTTGCAAGTATAAGTATCTCGGCGGGGTTGAGCAACAGTCGGAGCACCTTCCCGCCGTCGCCCTCGGAAAGAAAGAATGTCTCAAAGGCAGCAAACTGAAATCTGGAATCAACAAAAATTGGTTATCCCTAGGCAAACACAACAAATATATAATGGATCCTAACAATAAGAATAGGAAGGGATTGGAATATGAAAATGAATAGAGTTTAGGTAATGGAATTGGAAAAAGAACTCTCTATGAAAGAACTGGAATAAAAAAGGAGAGGGGGGAGGGGAGGTAACTCTCGTCCTTTAGAGGGCCCGGCAGATCCAGCACTTGGTCGGTCTAACACATGGCCGATTTAGCCAGCTCCCTACACCCGTGTCACGTTGCCTATCAAAAATACCTTTTATTTGATAACTCGTACTCTAAGATATTACATACATATATGCATGCATACATCCCTACATACATACATATGTATGTGTATATGTATCTATATATGTAATTTTAATCAATTATTTAGCTTAACTAAACTTTTAATATAGTTTAAGATAATGATGACATAAACTGCATTTCATAAGGATTAATAGAATTTAAATGGGTCATAATTAATAGCAAAAAAATGGAATAGGATTGCTTTAGCTTTCCAATGATATGTAAATGGTATAAATCAGACGAAATGAGATATTTATGCATGAAATATTGAGAATGTGTTTATTTTCAAATAGAATGTAACTTAATTGATTTCGATAATGATTTGTTCTATTATATTCGTGATTATTAGTTGTTTTGACCCTTTTAGCAATTTTTTTTCGTTTCTCACACCTCTAATTTTCATCATACTCTCGCATAGTGAATGTTTATTTCGCTTGTTCTAGTGTGGTGACTTTAGTGTTGCACGGATCTTTAATGAGTAATTTTGATATTTTGAAAATGATGACATAATTTGATTTGGAAAACAAGCAATCATTGAGTAACTTTCCTAACACGCGCACGTGGCATATTGAGGAGATTCCTTGTGATGCTATAGCCATCTTTCAGTGACGATATCATATTCAATCAAGATAATTCAAAACAAATATTAAAGCCAACAACACAATAAAACATTTTAAGAAAAGCTTTCCTCAGTTTTTTTTACACGCTAGTGGGCAAATAATATATGAAAAAAGAATGGCTCTTTCCAAATAAGGAAAAACAATATATGAGGACAAGGAAAACATAGGCATAGAACCTGTAATCTGTTAGACCCAATTGAAGGCATAAAGAGGATTTATTGCCACCCTCTGCATGATGAAGTGTGTATCCCCCATACTATAAATCAGAACAAATACAATGTCAGAAGCATCAAAGAATCTAAAAAGAAAAAAAAAACATGAGCCTATGATGGCCCCACCAAAACAGGATACGCCACTTTGAACAAATGAATCTTCCATTTTTAAATAGGTTCGGCAGTATTGCTTCAGCATAATAAGCATGCACAGGTGCTTTGATCAACCAAATGCTTCAATGAAACCTTGTTTGCACCAAACAAGAGTTGTGACGGCAGATCTATATGGTATTACTGCCTCAGAATAAATGAATAGATTCCATTCTTTAAAACGTCAAGCATGTTGTTAAATTATAAAAAGTAAGAAGATCTTATTGATGTTTCCATAATAGGCATTCAAGGAAACCAAAATTTTCGTTTCTGATTTTTATTGTCCAAAGACTCTTTTAAGTTAATGGACTGTAAATTCGGTATGTCTAGTCTGATTAGTTTCATGCCTGAGATACCATTGTGCTGCTGGAGCGCACAAGAATGCAGAACTGTTATAGGCGAACGCAGAGTGGAATCCCGTGATCTCCGGCGATCACGAGATTGAACGGGAGAGTTTTGCGCTCGTCAAATGTCTATAGTGGGATTTTCTTGCTACGTTGCTGCACCTACCTCTTTGGCCCCTTTTTTTTAATACTATTTTACTTAGAACTAAGGTTATTTTGAGAGGAAACTATTTATATGTTATTATTTTCAAGTTTTGGAGAATTTTTTAATCCTTTTTTTTTTTTTTTAATTTGGAGATCATTTCTCATGTTTTCTCCTATTTGGAGAGTTCTAGTCTACTTTTCTTCAAGTGGTGAATCAATATCTTAAAGAGAACAAAAGGTTGTATATCACCATTTGGCTGCACATTGCCGGACAACTATCGAACTCTTGTTCCTACGGAACATGCAGTTTCTTGTTCAATGGTAGCTTTTTGCCATTCCCCAACCATCGTTGTTGTTTTCACATCATTTCTTTATCCTACAACCCTCCTAAACCATCTCCTAATCTTCCCACACCAATTAGTTGCCCTAATTCGGTGTCATCTGATATCAGGGACTGACAAGCCATAAATCTCTAGGAATTTTATTTTTCTCACTCCAAAACCTCTACATAACTTAATCTAATACCTCCACCAAAAAACATTTCCCCATCTTCCACCTAGCCCTAACCCTAACCCACCCTACCTTAAACCACCTTTTTTTTAGTTGAATTTTGATTGGAAAAAAGAGACACCATATTGTCAAGGAGAAATACGCAAAAAGGAGTTCAGGAATTACAACTGAATACATGCAAAGAGAGTTCCTCCAACTGCAACAAAAGCTTGTCACCATTTAGAGGAGACAAGTAGAAGAGGTCACCCATATCATAACCACAATGGTGACACACTTGAACATTCCACAAATACATTTCTAGTGATGAGGAACTAATACCCCGATAATTTAACATTGAATATCAGAGAAGAAGCCAAAATTTTATAATGAAAATTAACTTGTTGACAGACGTTTAGATCCAAATGAATTTATTGAGTGGCTACTAACAGGGAACAAATTTTGTAGTACAATGACAATGACGTTCCTCAGAAGAAGCGAGCTAGATTAGAAGCTACCAAACCAAGAAAGAGCATGTCAATATGTTGGGAGAATTTGAAGCATCTTGGATAGCGAAAAGAAAAAACAAGATCATCACATGGTCCAAAATTAAAAAGGAAATGGAATACAAATATATTCCCTATGCTACCAACATGATATGTTCTTAAAACTATGAAACTAGCGCCAAAGAGGTTCTTCTATGGATTACACAACCGAATTTGATCAACTCATAATGAAAAGTAAGTTGGTGGAACAAGAGGAGCAAGGAGTAGAAAGATATCTTCGAGGATTGAAGCTATATATCAGCAATGTAGTTCAGTCGCAACATTATTGGTCCATAATCGAATTACAAATCCTAACTTTAAAAGGGAGAAGAAACAACATCAATAGGGAACCACCGCACCTTAAAGACACGTCTCGACCTCAAGATCAAACAGTAAGAACGCGCACAAAAGAACACCCAAATCGGCCTCTTGCTAAGAAAAATCAAGGGTAAATAAAATGCGGCTTTCACTAGCACTCCTAAACAATTCCTAACTAGAAAGCACTTGAGGCGCCACGATCTTAGACAAATTTCATTCAAATGCCCAAATAAAATAGCGATCTCTCTCACTGAATAAGAAATAGAGGAAGTAATGAACAATGACGTTGGAGGAAATGAGAATGTCGAGGAGGATCTGACGAGAGAGAGATCTTAATTATTTGATGAATCCTTCAAATTAAGCCTAAGAGAGAGCAATAGTGGCTCCACCATAACACCTTTCATATAAGTTGCAACATGAAAGGAAAGGTGTGTAATCCTATCATAAACGCAGGCAACTCTGAGGACGTGGTGTCTATCTGAATGGTCTACAAGTCGAACATTGTCGTGCAAAAGCACACCTGACCTTACTTTATGTCATGTTTGAAGAAAGATAATGAGATCACAGTTGATCGTGGAGTTCATTATTGGAGACAAGTCTTAGAAGCATGTGTGATGTGACGTGATATATATGGATACTTGTCACATCCTATTAAGTCATCCTTGGTAGCACGACTGTTACACACATTATGATGGTTACACGACATATTCTTTCACCAAGGATGAGAAATGCATCGAACTTTTATCGTGGAAGGAGTCTGAGGTAATGCACGTTCATACAAAATTTGAAAATATGATGTCATAAGTTATCTTTTTGTAAGCCTTAAGAGAAACACCAGTAGGACTAATATGGGTGGTCCAAAAAATCGACTAGTTGGAGAAACACATACAAGACACTAGGCAATCTCTATTGAGAGAACTTTGGGATGCATTGATCGATAGTCTACCTCATAGAGTACCACGACTAAGGGAAATCGAGCATGCCAAAAAAATCATTTCAAAATCTATTCTTTCAAACTGACCCGACTACGGGATGCGGCTAGCCGAGTATGAGAAGCTACAAAAGCAAGTTACAAACTTGAGGGCTAGAATTTTTGTTCGTGAGAATTAGCCCATACACAGTCCCAGCTTAAAGAATGATAGCTATTTATTCTACCATTGTAGATTTTGAAATTTCATGTCATATTTGGTGAATATGAGCAAAAAGTGTGGTGGGGTTGCCCTAGACACAATAAAGCAATGAATTTTTCATGCTAGTAGTAGATTAATCCCAAAAATTTCCAAAATAAAACAAAGCATCTCACACTTGAGAAGAATGACATGGGGAGCATCCCAGGAACACGAGAACGCATTCAAGGCAAACAAAACAGCAGGATCTTGCGATCTCCCACAATTTCGAAATCGAACGGGCAAGATTTTAACCCATGGAATCCTTGTAATGGGATTTTCCTGCTACTTTGCCATACCAACCCTTGTGGGTCCCTCTTTTTAATAGTATTGTAATTAGGATCATGATTTTTTTATAAGGAAAATATTTATATTTTATTATTTTCTAATTTTAGAGACTTTTTGCTTTGATTTATATTATTTGGAGAACATTTCTCCTTGTTGTCTCCTATTTTGAGAATTATAGCCTATTTTTTCAAGTGCTGAACATGTATCTTAAAGAGAAAAGGTGGTGGGTTATCCTCAATATATGTAACTAACCATTTCGTTGTTGGCATCAAGGTTTTTAGGTCGGATAGTCGTTAATATGTTGTTTCAACGTGTAATTTACTATCCAACAATAATTTTTCGTCGTTCCTCAACCACGGTTGCTGTTTCCACGTTCATTCTTTATCCTACAACCCTCTCTCCTAACCTTCTAGCACTTACTAGTTACCCTAGTTTAATGTTACATGTTTACTTTATTATTGAGTGAAGAGATATATTCTTTTTTAATTGGGCGTGAAGTTTCTACTTAAGTTATCAGAGTATCAATTTATGTGGCTCCGACAACACTTCTAAATATGTGTCGTGCCCCTGTTGGACATGTATCGGACACTGAAACTTGCTCAACACACCGGACACTAGTCTACAAAATATGAGTATGAATTTTTTTCGGGCCCAAACACATTCGGGGCACACTTGGCACCGCATCGGATTTGAGTTCAGCACAATTTGGAAAAAAAATGGGACACAGTAAGTATAAAATTATATATTTACGTATGACCCTAATTATACCTCAGTTGAAGTTGTCTCCTCTCTCGTCATGTCAAAGCTCCCCCTAATATTCAACAAAATCAAACATTTATGGGGCATATAATATTTATCAAAGTTGAGCATCAGTAGTTCTCTCTTTATTTGTCGAAATCAAGCACTAAAGATCCATCCTACATTCATTGAAGTCGAGAGTTGTAGTTTTATTTTGTTCATCAAAACCAAAATTGCACCTGTTAAAGTGGTAACCGTAAGCTTTTTTGTCGTAACCTGAGCAAGGTCAAACATGTTCGTAGAAGTCATCGAAATATCCCGTGAACATTACGATGTTTGAACTGAAGCTTCTATTCATCTGAGCCAAGTAGTCAAAACCTTCTTAGTTTTGTAAGTCATAATTTATATATTTTTCTCTTTAATGGTTAATAGTTATAAATCTATACTTATTCTAATTCTAAATGTTAAATTTTAACTTAATGAATTAAATAATGTGTAACCGTAGGATATTTTAAATTTTAATAGATAAGATAGAAAAATTCTTTTAAAATATATTATGTCTAAATTTAAAAATGAATTTCTATAAGCAAGACGTTTCATAATACAAATTAAATTTTATTCCTGCATACTTTATTTAGTGATGTCTTTAATAAAGAATACTGAAAAATAAAAATTTTATATTAAAAATTAATTAAATATTAAAATGTGTCCATTTTATGCAATGCCTTATTTTTTTCAATTATGTTTTATCCCCATATCGTGTCATGTTGTGTCTGTGCATCATAAGTTGCATAATTTCTCCAAAAAATTTTATTTCTTCCTCTTTCAAGCATTACACATTGCTACATATATATAATGAGGAAAAAGAAACAAAATAGGAATACCTTCCAAATAAGAAATAATATGAACAATAAATATCTAATAATGTAAACACAATTAATGAAACACATTCTAAATAAATGCAATAAATTCCTTTCTAACGCAGATTAGCACTTTCCAATACACCCCCTCAAGCCAGGTTGTTATATTGTACAAACTAAGTTAGGACTTCAATTTATCATGATTGACCCTCGGTAGTGTTTTGGTGAAAATACAAGCTGTCTGAAGTCGTATAGGGATATAACTAAGCTGAACAATTTCAACGTTAACCTTTGACGAGATGAAGTGTTAGTCAATCTCGATTTGTTTTGTTATGTCATGATGCACAAGATTTTTTTTTCTATACTAATAGCAGCTTAATTGTCATTAAACATCTTAACTGTCTTTCATCTCAACCTTAAATTCCCTAATAGTCTTTGAATCCACATTCCCTAGCATATTACTAGTACAAGAGCACAATATTCAGATTTTGCACTACTCCAAAAGACAATAGCTTGATTTTTACTTCTTTACATGAAGAGATTGCCTCAAACACATGAACAATATTAAGTGGTTGATTTCCTATCAGCTACCTCTCATGCCCAGCTAGGATTTGTGCATAGCTCAATCTCACATTTTTTCAAATCATTTGAAGAGCAAATCATATCCAGGGGTCATCTTCAAGTATTTCAACATTGTGTTCACCGCTTCCAATGACTCTCATTTGAATTATTCAAGTATTGTCGTATGAAACCGATTGAGTATGTAACATTAGGTTTTGTGTGTGATAGGTAAAATAGTTTGCCCACAAATCCTTGATACCTTCCTGTGTTAATTGGGCGACTTTCTTTGCTTCTATTCAGCCTTTTATTAAAATTCATATGTGTGATAGAATTTTTACATCCAAGTATGTTAATTTTACTTAACAGATCAAAGATATACTTCCTTTAGGACATGACAATTCCCTCCTTAGACCGAGCCACCTCAATTCCCAGAAAATATTGGAGAATACCAAGGTTTTTTTCCTCAAGTTTGGTTGTAAGCAACCTTTTTAATCAGATAATTTTCTCTGAATTATACCTAACAAGATAATATCATCAACATATACTATGAAAATAGTAATTTTACCTCAAGCATTGGACTTAACAAATAATGTATGATCAGTCTGACATTGATGGTATCCATTTATAATCTCAGTCTTAGCAAATATGTTAAATCAAGTACGAGAAGATTGTTTCAAGCCATATAATGACTTCTTCAACTAGCAAACCAATATATGTTCGACATATTTTCCAAACTTGAAGGTATATGTACTTTTTTAATCAAGTTCCCCAGTCAAGAAGGCATTTTTAACATCCAGTTGACGTAAAGGTCAATATTGGTTAACTGCAAGAGAAAGTAAAATTCGAACAATGTTTAGCATGGAAACATGTACTAAGGTTTCATGATAGTCAATTCCATATGAATTTGTGAAACCCTTGGCTACCAATCTGGGTTTGAACCTCTCTAAACTTCCATCTCATTGGTATTTAACCGTGAATATCCATTTGCAGTCAATGAGATTTTTCCCATGAGGCAACTATGTAAGTGTCCATACATTATTAATTTTAGAGCCTGAATTTCCTTTACAACCATTTGAATAAAGTTGGGAATCTACACACTATCAAGATTTATCACAAAAACCTTGTATGATGAAAAAACTTTCCATAAGCTACATAACTTGCAATTGGATGATCGGTGGGCCTTCGATCAAGAGATAAGGAATCTATACCATTATGATCATCATATGTAAGAGAACTTAGTTCAGGTTTTCGACAGTTCCTGATTTGCATGGTGCCCTCTGTATGCTCAGTGGTCCTTTTCCATCTGGCATAGACACGAAGTTTCGACCACTAGTGTCAAGTTGAGGTGGAGTTGCAATAATTGGTACAATTTTAATGATAGAGTTTAGTTCTTCAAGTGGAGTTGAATGAGTGGTAGGATTTGATTCAGTTGTTCAGGTGACTATTTAATTTAATTTGAGTGTCTCAGAGAAGATCCCAAATTAGATATTCCCTCTCGTTCTCATTTTGAACTTCATATTTGGGAAAGTAAAATTGATTCTAAAAAAAGATAGCATCCATGGAATTATATATACAGAGAGAGAGAGAGAGAGTAGTTGTATCCTTTTTTTTATTGGAGGAGTAACCAAAGAGATACATCTAAAAGATTTGGGATCAAGTTTGGTGTAAAGTTGTTGGGAGTAACCAAAGAGATACATCTGAAAGATTTGGGATCAAGTTTGGTGTAAAGTTGTTGGTGGATGTGAACAAACATGTTCCAATCAAAGACTTCCAATTTTAAGTCAGAAGAAACAAAGCGGATATGAGAATAGAATTTAATAAGAACATTATGAGAAAATTTAAATTTTAGGACACAACTATGCATTCTATTAAAAAGATTTGTGGTTGTTAGTATGGTTTCCCCCCAAAAAAGTATAAGCACATGATTATAGATCATAATGGCACATGCACTTCAAGTAAATGTATGTTCTTCTCCTTAGAGATCTCATTTTATTGAGAAATATCCACACAATAATTTATATGGATGATATCATGCTTGAAAAGATAACGACCAACAATGAAATTTTAATATTTATTAGCATCATCAGTTCTTATAACTTAAATTTTGCTTTGAAATTGAGTAAGGATTATTGACTGAAATGATTGAAATATGATGGCAATTTCAGAGTTCTCTCTCAAGAAAAAACGTCCACGATGTTCAAGGATGATCGTTTATGAATGATAGAAATAATCGCGCCACGTTTATATTTTTTTACTCCCAAGATATTACTATAAAATACAGCACAAGGATGTGAGAGTTTGTATTGTAGTTTAGAATATACATGGTTGGTATGTTTTGCAAGTTGACATGTTTTACAATGATAGAAATTAATTATTAATGAAAAGATGTGAAAATATTTTTTTCAATATAAGCAAAATTTGAATGAACAATGTGATAATGCCTTAACATGACTGGAATTTCAACTAAAGTAAACTTGGAATTAAAAACTATATTAATAAAATTTGAACTAGACTCAAAAATACAACTTGACGGATGAACTTTTCTACCGATGGGATTCCTTTTTTTTAGCAGATATAGACCACCATGCATATGAGCATCGTCAAGCAATCACCTTCCCTGAATCTACTACTTGAAAAATCACAAAAATTGGAATAAAATTTAGGAGTGTATTTTAAGTCACGATTAAGTTTGCTAATTGAAAGTACATTGCAATCTAATTTTGAAACATAAAGAACAGAGTAGAAGTGAAGACTCTTTATCAATTCAATCGCCAATTCAGTTCATGTTACTAAAGAGAATGAACCATTTGCTGTTTGAACTGCAGAATAACTGGTGCATAGGTTGTAATTTTTTAATGCATTGATATCTCTCGTCATGTGATTAGAGGCATCAGAGTCAAGTATCCAAGGTTTTAGTTTATTGCTTTGAAATAAGAGCATGGGGAAAGATACATTGATGTGCCAACAGACTGATCGATTGCTCAGTAGAGGATTGTCATACTTGTCCAAAACTGTCACCAAGTCATAACATCTTATACAGTGCCTTAATTTGCTCGTTGATCAATCAACTGACTTTTGTATTGTTGTAGGTTGTGACAGTGTTATTTGCACGATTCTCCTTTATCATATCTTCCATTGGATGACTTTCAATATGTAGGTTTTTCATGTAATTTCTAACATGTTTCCCTCACATAACAAGACTTCTTATAATGATCGCACTACAATTGTCCTTTCCTGATTTTATTACTCTAAGAGTTGTGAGTGCACAAGGCTGGCCCTTCAACAAATCATGTGGTGTGATTGTCTGTTATTATTAACTTCTTTCTACTCTCCTCCCTTCAAACTTCTACAAATATCTTTTGGATGGTAGAAAGGGGTTTAAGGCTTCGTTTGAGAACAATTCTCACGCTACATTTAATCGCACGAAAAACCGCATCGGGGAAAATGTATGTTTGTTGATCTTTCGTTTTCGGCGCATCTTCGAAAGTTTGAGAGAACGAACGCGAAAAAATTAACGTTTCGCACTGGAGATGCTCGTCGTCGTTCTATGACGAAGCTTTCGAAGGGGCTTCGCCAAAAGGCAAAGCCCCCTCAAACGGAGCCTAATTCCCATGATTCTTCAGTTTATGTCATTTAGATCTTTGTTGAGGTCAAGAAGAAACTTGATGGTCCATCTTTGTTCAATAATTTTCTTCAACAAGACAAATTCATTAGAGCATTTGCAAGAATAAATCTCATATAAGTCCAGTTGCAGCCAACAGTTTGTGATAGTGTTGAAATATTGAGTATTCCCCTTATCATAGATCATGTAGCATGATCTGAATCTCAAATAACTTAGAGGAGTTTTGAGTGCTAAAGTAGGTGTAAGATCCAAACCTTTTCGTTTTATCCTCCTATGCGATCAGCGCTCCGTTGCTGCGATTTTTCCTTTGTTGTGTTGCATCATTAGATCGTATAAATCAATCGATGCTTTTCTTTCCTTCTTCGCATGTTTCCAATTTCATTGATTTCACGATTCTATTTCCTATTTTGCTCGTCGTTTTCTAAATCAGGTTCCTTTTCCTTCTACGTTGCTTTACCGACTTGCCCACTACCACTTTTTAATATTTAGAGACGATGGAAGCTTAGGGCAACGCAACTTTCTTCCCTACAACCACCAATCTCAGTTTTGCTCAAAACCATCGCCTTTGTAACCAAACTCCCACAATACAGTCACGATTATAGCTAGTCAAAAAGGCACGATGGGATCGTGGCATAAAAAACCACTAAAACTCTTATATATCTCCTCCTAACAACTTCACTGCCCCATCCTCCTTACCACCATAGTCGAGGCTTAAGGTGAGCTCACTCCTCTCCTTTCTTTCTTTCAAAAATATTGTTATCAAATTTAAAATCAACTAGAGTTATTATTTTACTTGGAAATCTCATTAGGTTAGAATATCGTTAATTTTGAAGCAAACATCACACTTTCTTATTTTACTAAAAATAAAAATCATAATAGTAAACTTATTTAATAATGGACTTGAATCTATGATCAAATAACTAAGATTAATTAGGCTATTTCTAGCTTAATAACTAACTAATTTTTAATATGTTTGCTGTATATGAATTAGATGTCTAATATTGTGTAGGATTTGTTGATCCATACTCTAGGTACTAGTAGTTGGACCTCAAGCAGTTTTGAAATCTTATATACTTTGTCCCGAGATAAGTAACTATCATTCATTTGAGATAAATGCATCCTTCATTGTAAGGGGCAAAATCCTTGCTACTTATATTAGATTTGTAACTAGTAGTAGGTTTGACAGTCGTATCCTTTAAACGCTGTTAATATATTTACAGTAGATTTTATTTATTGTTCATAATAAATTTTATAAGTAATTAATCTTGTTTTATTATTGCATGGACTCCTTAATTGCTTGTGTATCGTGTCTCCAATGATTATTATTTCTTTTATAGTTTTGATGTGTTAAATTGCATTGTTAATTCATAATTATACATAATTAGTGATTGACATATTGTAGTTGCACTCCTATGCTTTGATTGTAGTGCATTAAATATGCTTAATATTATAATATTTTAATATTGGTATTAACCTATTTGTTATGGCTAGTCCGACCGTGAATCCTCAGTTAAATCATTGGATTTTCATGGGGTTGATGTTTATCTTTCTTTATTTCTGAGTGTCGTAGGAAACCAACTATACATATAAATATAATTATACACACACATATACTAAACTTGTATATTATCAAGTAGTGTTAAAATATTGATAAGTCATATATGTATAAACACACCTAATATAGTGGAATATATTTACTTTAAAGTGCAAGAGTTTAAGTTACTTACATTCATGAGCATAAGCATGTGATAATCTTTTTTGTAAATCTTATTATGCATATAATAAATTATCTATTTTTATTATTCATATTGCATGCCCCAATTCCTAATCATCTATACTTTAATAAATATTGGCTATTTACTAAGTTTGATTTTTCAAGCTCATTGATATTTTATATAGCAAATTTATCCAGCGACTTGCAGGATTATCTCAACTGGAGCAGACTTTTTAGTTTTAGACTTTCTTATGGATATTTTCAATTTTGCATTTGTTATGATACTTCCTCTTTTGGATTTAGGGTTGTTGTTTCCTCCTATCATTTTAGTTTTGCTTCAATTAGTTTTGTTTTTCTTTCTTGGACTATGGAAATTATATCAGTTGGACTATGGAATAAAATTTATTCTTCCTTATTTCTTTTTGTTATTACTTGTATACATGTCTTCTTTTGAGAAGACAAAACATGTTTAAATCCTTTCATCACGCCCACCGTTGATGGGGTGTATCTCCTTCTGAACCCAGGGTTTGACTGTGGGTCTCACCTGCAACCTCCCATAACTCATTGGTTGGCCTATAGAGCATAAAGTATTTTCCAATCTCCATGGCAATGGAATTTATTAACCATGACATAACCAAGTGGTGGTCAATTTTACAAGCCCGATATCAAGAATCTGTGATTACTGGAGCCAAAATTACCCCTATAAGATGTCCATCTTCCCTCTCCCATGGACATACATGAAGACGAACTATGACTATTGAAGAAAATTTTGGTCATGTAGTTCATGCTTAGCGACTAGGTGGGATGAGTTATCAAGTACGATAGGTGCTGAAGATGTAGGCTCAAATCTAGGGTTGACTTCTGAGGAAGAAGATTGTGAGACCAGGCCTTATTTGACCCTGATAAGATTGTGAAACCTGAATCGAGAATATATGCTCCTTGAAAGGCCGCGAGAGAAGTTCCCTTAGTTCGACTGCTCAGTTGGATGAGCGAGAAGGAACTAGAGGAAGGTTCACAGCATTAGATTTGGATGCATCCTGCACCAGACGATCGGTTTTCGGGTCGACGACACGCGAGATGGAGGCTAGGACAAATTGAATCATTCGCCGCTTTGGCAAACCAAGGAGGAAGAAAATCCTCTATTTCAATCGATACTTCTTAGATCCAAGAAGAAAGAAGAGAAAATGCTCACGAGAGATTGCAGGAAAAGAATGAAAGAAATTGAAGGGGACGTTTGGATGGAGCGTTCGGACACAACGTTCGATTTGAATGGTTATGTTATTTGTTCTATTGGAACTGCTCGACGGAAGATTGTAATCTGATCAAGCAGAAGAGATGAACGATGGGAATGTTCTGGTCAAGCGAAAGGATTGAACGACGGAGCATTGCGATCTCGCACGTACGCGAGGAGATGACATGATGACCCTAGCTCTCGTGCGTACGAGAGGAGACGACTTTGTGCGTCAAAGATAGACTCAAGGAAATCCTACGGATTCATCATGGTTGGCGATGATGAGGAAGCTTCGTTGGAGACGTGGAGGATGCTTCGGTCCTTCTTTGAACTTGAAGCATTCGGCAAACGAGGAAGATGAAGGAGATAGTGTCCTCAAACGCGAATGATAGATTTCTCAACTCTAATACCATGTAGAAATTCACAAAAATAATTTATTTCTTCTTATTCCAGGCATTACACATTGTCACACACACACACACACACATATATATATAATGAGGAAATGAAACAAAATTAAAATTCCTCCAAAATAAGAAAAAATAGAAGAACAATCTAGTAATGGAAACATGATTAGTGAAAAATATACCGAAAAAAGGAAATAAATTCTTTCCTGATGCAAATTGGCACTTTCCAATATAGGTATTAATAATGGTATATACATAGAGATTAAATGCAATATCCTTGCAGACATAGTCTTGGATGTCAAAGGCATTTGCTATGCTGGAGGAAAGATGTAATCTTCAAAACCATTCAATGTTCCAGATGTCCAAAACCTTCATCTTCAAAGGTTATTTCTGCAAATGTCTCCTAGATGGTAGGAAGTGGGGTAGGAAGGGGTTTAATTCTCATGATTCTTACCCTGATTTCATCTACATCTTTCTTGAGGCCAAGAAGGAACTTGATGGTCCTCTTTTGCTCAATAATTTTCTTATACAAGACAAAGCCATCAAGACATTTCCATAAATAAATTTCATGCAAATCCAATTGCAGCTACCAGCGTGTGAGAGTGTTGACATATTGAGTAATGTTCAATTCTCCTTCTTATAGAACATGTAGTTTGGTTTCAATCTCAAATGACTATGAGGAATTTTCAAAGCTACATTAGGTCTCATGTGCAATCTCCCATATCTCGTTGGTATCCTATAAAGCCGGAAGTTTTCTCCAATCTTTGTGGTCATGGAATTTATTAATCATTATATAACCAAGTAGTCGTCAATTTTTCAAACCCAATATTTAGAATTTGTGATTTCTAGAGCCAAAATTTCACATGTAAGATGTCTAATTACCTCTCTCGTAGACGTACATGAAGACGGACTGTGACCATTGGAAAAAATTCTAGTCATGTGGTTTATAATTAGAGATTAGATCGGATGAGTTATCAGGGATGATGGGCAATGAAAATGTAGGCTTGAATCTAGAGGTGACTTACGAGGAAGAAGATTGTGAGGCCAAGTCATGTTTGGCCATGATAAGATTATGAAGCATGAATTGAGAAAACCTGCCCCTTGAAAATCTGACTTAAAACTAGTCTTTAGAAGAAAGTGGTACCTTGCCTAAATATACTACATTCCTCGAGGAAAAAAAACAACAATATAACCAACGATGGTCAAAGAAATTCTTGGTAAAAATCAATACTCAAGAAAAGTACAAGATGTGTGTTTGTGTGGGTATGGGTAAAAAACCATCTACAACATCACAAACAATGATTAAAATGATGTAATCACACCATCAGTAACAAAATGTTAAATTGCTTTATTAATTCCATGGGTTTGAGAACTTTTCACCATCATGGAAGGAACTTTAATTTGTTTAAAGTTATAAAGTAATAAAAATCATGATAAGTCTCATTCTTTCACATTTTGATTTGGGTGAGAACATTTACTCATGACATTTTCAGAGAAAAAGGGCAATATCATTTGGCCCCTAATTTACTTGTGATAAATTTTGCTCTACAAATTGCTGAGTTCTAACACAAAATCATCAATATGACACCAGCAAGAAGAAATTAAACTGAGGAATAATGAGTTATGACATACTCTGAATTTCTTGCCATTATATAGTGATGGCTTCTTTTCAACTTGACAGGTCCATATCTATAAAATAGGAAATCCAGGTTGGTAAGTAAAACAACACAGAAAGGTTCAAAGCAGCACTTAATTTATCAATATGTGAAATGCTTGAGAATTCTGAACAGTTTATGCTTACACTATGTCCAATCTCAGCATCATTAATCAGAAGATGCTAGCACAACAAAGCAGGATGACTTATTGGCTCAAGAAATTTGTATAATAACACGTAACTTTTAAGAAGAAGAGCAGTCGATGAACTTTTTTCCGCAATATTAACAAAACTATGCTACGGCAAGAACGGTAACACCGGACATGGATTGACTCAACTTCTTATAAAGCATAGAGTCTCATCTTTGGTTCAAAGGAAAATTTTGTTCTGCTAAGACCACCGTTATCTATAAATTATAGGGAAATTTACATACATACCACAAAATTCTTATGTATTTACATATCTAACATCCAGAGTCTGATATTCACATTTATAACACCTATGCATGAAAAGGTGTATTTCACTTTTGAAAAAGTAATGATGGTTATATTTTTTATGTGATTTTAAAGATTTGAATGGTATGCATGTAAATGTGAATGTTTAGGTGTTAAATATGTAGATACAGAATGATTGTGTATGTAAATGCCCCTAAATTATATCAATGCATAACTAGGATTGAAAGTAATGGAATAAAAAAATTCAATACCTCATTTATGGATTCCTCCAAGTCAGCATCTGGGTGAGGAATCCTGTCATATGATACGCCGAAGTCAACATATACCTTCATTCAACAAGGAAAATAAAAGGCATTTTGAGATCCGACATGAATTAGAAGACACAAAAGTTAAAAGATTGCGAACAGGGACCTATCTACATCGAATGAAATATAAATAAATCAGAAAATAGAAAACAGAACAAAAAGGTTTGATTGTGTTCAATCCTTGAGTCAATAAAAAGTCCTTTGAGCAAAATCAAATCCAACACATCCATCGATAAGCGGAGGAAAAGAATCAAGAAGTAAGGGCCATTTTCACATCCTATAATAAAATATAAAAAATCTGACTCTTATAATAATATATCAACATGTATTTTCAATTAAAAAAAGAAAGTCAAAACCATTTTCACATCCTAAATGACCTAGAAGACCCAAAAAGTTGGCAAGTGGGAAAAGGGACATGCACGGATCTCATAAAGCTAGCATAAAATAATAAAGGGGAAATTACATACATAGCACATAAAACTTTGCTATTTACAAACTAGCACCCTTCTTCATCCGTTTTTTAAATTCTCACACAAATAATAAAATTCAAAATAAAACCGCAACCCATATTTTTCAAATTCATCAAATTCCCGACGAATTGATCATGACAGACGCAATTTGATGGTTCAAAAAAAATGTCTTCGGTGCTAATTTTGTAAATAGCAAAGTTTCTATGCATGTCAATATCCCAGTAATAAAACAACACGAAAAGGGGAAAACAAATGGAACAAAATGTTTGATAGTGTTCAATCCTAAAGACAATGAAACATTATTTAAGCAAAATCAAATCAATATATACAACAGTAAGAGGTAGAAAATGAACTAACATACAAAGATAACCACATACTAAGAAGATACACAATTAATTAGAGTTGAATATCTCTGCATCTTAAATTAATTCATAATCTTAAACTTGCAATCCTTCTAATTACGGACAGTTGCATCAATTAAGTGGCAAAAGACACCTTTAAGATATTTCAATCCTGCAATAGTTTTAACATAAATTAACTTCAAAATAAGTTAATCTTTTGGTTCATGCAAAATGCTTATTGATATTTGAAGAATTATAGGAGTTGTTAGAATGGCATGGTTAGCAAATCCTTTATATAAAATACATATAATATGAGAATGCGAAATGATTGGAGTGAGCAAGGCTTATAAGGATACGTCCAATATTCTAAGGGAGATGATGGTGAAATAAAGCATTAGAAAATCAAGTCATCGTGGAAGAATCAATGATTTATGATTTAGATCTACTATAAACTTTGTACTAAAAAAATTAATCATGAAAATAAATAAATATTTATATAATTTTTGTTGATCAAGAAAATACACTATCAAATACCATGATAATTAATTCTTTTAGCACATAGGAAAAAAATTTTACATCTTAGAATATTAATGCTATTAAATTTTATTAATCATTGGCTACATAGTAGCATTAAAAGTGGTTGTAGAGAGTAATCGACAAATATTCTTCATAGTGAGGGTTATATTAAGGACTAACACTACTTTCAAATATTTTCATATCAATTATAGATATGCTTATAAAAAATATTCAAGATCTTTTGGTATAGGTTTTTTGAGAATGGCCTGCTTCTAATAGCTGAATCCAACTGTGGAGCAGCTAAAACGTATCAAAAATATGGTAATTTTAAGTAAACAATGATGCTGGGATATTATGTAAAATCTAGATGTTATAAGTTTAATTATCTAAACAAACTTCAAAATTAAATAAATATGATTAAAATTCGAGAAGTAGATTAAAAAAATCATATGAAAATAGAATATCTGGAGAAGTATAGGGAAGTTTTACAAAACTACAAGTAAAATAGCTATGGTAAAGGAATTAGACATTCGAGTGGAAAGAACAGGCACTGATAATCGAGTAAGACAAATAAAAGAACATCGAAATGTATGTGTGGCAAAATATGAATATAAAATGATAAATGGTTGCATTAAAGGGAGGATAAGGAGTGACAATTTTTTTAAGATAAAATAGGGAAATATACTCAGAATGATTTGAAGCAGCAAAACTAAGCACAAAAGTTGCAAAGTTAAGATAAGTCTATAATTTAATGCTTAAAAAAAATGAAGGGTGGGGATGCAAAGATCTAAAGTTGTATATGAGTTGTGATAAAAATTTTATAACCAAAGTTACCAGCGTATAGTGGACTAACTTATCTTCAGCATTTGTGTGGCTTTAGTGCTCTTCCTTGACACTAAATCAACCTATCCCTCACAGCACTTGGAATTGTAAGCACAAAACACTCTAGGAAGAAGAGTATGGAGAAGTATTAGAGAAAGGAACACTTCACTAAGAAAAAAGATTACAAACCTTGAATGTTTGGAACCTTAGATGGATGCTTGGATAGTTACAAATAAGGGAAGGGACTCCTATTTATAGTCCCCTCCAAGTCCAAGGGAATATTCTATAATAGCCTAATTTTTAAATAATTCTACACTATTCTCTTATTTGCATATATGACTCCTAAATCCTTCTAGGTTATTCTTGAGTTATCCTCGGAGTTTTTCATTCTACTATTCTCTAGAATGAGGTGGTATCTTCTAGATTTATAAATATTTATCTCATCATTCTGGTCTTCTCTAGAACCTTTCGTCCCTTTGGTTGCCTTGCCAATTTCTAGAAGATGGCGAAGCATGACACTCTCCCCCACTTAAGTTCGCAATGCCCTCATTGTGGCTTCGCCGTGACACTCGGACCAGCTTCCTTTGTTTGCTCACAAACTTGGGTTTTTTCTTAGTAGTATGGGTGAGGAGTGTCATGCAGTGACACTTCATGGCTGGCGGCTTAGTCCTTGGCTCTAACCTAATCAAATGATTTTTCTCCCTTCCTAGTGGTAGTTCGTTAAGAACCTCCATCACTTCTCTTGGCATGTCTTCTTCGGGTTTTACTTCTTCATCGGAGTCCAAAATAACAGCCAAGTAACTCCCCTTGCCTTTTGGAATGCCCTCTTTGAATTGGATGGTACTAAGCAAACTTGATTCATTTCCATGATACATATGCTATTGGCAAAAGGCATTGTGAACGCTCTTGCTTGATCCAAGAAGTTCATTCCTAAAACAACTTTAAAATCATCCATGGGAATAACAGAAGAGTCCAAGGTACCTGACTACGCACCAATACTGGTCTTTACTCCTCTGGCTATTCTATGGATTGGTTTTTTTATTGAATTGCCCACCTTCATGGAGCCTCCTCCATTTGTCATCTGCAAACCCAGTCGCTTTGCTTCCTCGACGAAGAAGTTAAGAGAAGCACATGTGTCCACTATTGCTATAATAGTCCTCTCACCTATTATAATCTCCACAAAGAGTAACCCCTTCGTTTTGGGTTTTGTTGTTTGCATCCCATTCAGTAGTCGTATAGACCCTACTAGTGTTGTTGTGTCGCCACCTTCTTTCTTTTGATGGTTTGCAGTGAGAGAGTTTAGAGACTTCATCTGAGGACAATCCCTTGCCCAATGTGGTCCATCACAAAGAAAGCTTCGGTTGTGTAGTTTAGTTTAGTCATTTTTAGGCTTTCATTTGTTTTTCATTTTGGATGAAGTTGATTTGTGGCGGGTCTTCCTTATGTTGAATGTTGTCCTCCCCCTCTTTGACATAAGTACTCTTCTTATCATTTGGTTTTGTGCACTCTCTTGAGTGATCAACTAGGCGTTCGGCGATCGCGATGGCAGTGGCAAAATTTTGCACTTTGCGCTTCCTAAGCTCAGCTTTTGCCCACAGTTGAAATTCATCTATGAAATTGAAAAGAGCATCCTTGTCTGACATGTCGGGAATTTCAAGAACAAAACTTGTAAACTCCCTAATGCATTCCCAAATCGATCCCTCTTGCTTGAGCCTTCGCAATCGGGCTTTGGTCTCATCCTCAGCGTTCGCGTGGTAGAATTGTTTCTTTAGCTCCTTAAAGTCGTCAAAGGTAGATATGATGCACATAGCTTTCTCTATATCTCATCGTCTTCTTCTCCACCATAACATAGTAATATCTGAAAGATAAAGAGCTGCAAATTGTATTTTGCATCTTCACCCGTAATCCACATCGCTCCAAAATATTTTTGAACTTCAATCCTCTTGGCTTCGAAAGTATGTTGATTGGTTGGTGTTGTTGGTGCCCACTTACATAGCGAGATGTCTTCACGAATTTTCTCAAAGCTAGCATGTATGTCACTCATCTCTTCTTTATGGGATCTTCGTACCTCCTGGAGCTCCCCCATCAAATTTTCCCGCATCTTAGCCATAGGGTCCCTTAAAAACTCCCCCAGCTGGAGCATCATATCTCTGATTGTCGAATGGATTGTGATGTTGTTGACCTCATTTTTGTGAGGTCTTAGTCTCCTACTCCCAGAACCCATAATCTAGCCTTAGGAGTTCCTGGTTGACCATCCTAGCGGACTAGTAATGGAGCCCACCTCCCGTAGAACTTCAAGCCACTTCTTGACTCATTTTTGTGAAGAACTCGCATGAGTGGTTCCAAGCACTCAACTTTTAGTTGCAAGGGCTAAGGACCAACATGTAGAGGGCCCGAAATTGAGTTCCTATAGTATAAACGGCCTTATGTGAACCTTTTGTGACTCGATTACTCGCAAACGCCGCAATTCACGCACTCACTGCACCACACACGACTTTGACTTGATTTGACTCGTCCGCCGGCAAACTCGCTCGAACGACCTCGGATGACGAAACGGACCGCGCCGACGCGTTCAGAACGTCTACTTTAGCTAGAAAGGACACCCATATTGCTGTGGTTCCACACTCGCGCGAACTGCACGGATATCGATGCACCTTTTTTTTAGCGGTGTGCGGGCCCGGGCTTAACTCAGGTCCGACTCGAGTTTGATTCAGGCTGGACTCGGGCTGAACGCGGGCTAGGCACCAGCTCACCTAAATTTGAAATTCAAATTTCAAAATTCAAATGGATTATTTAATTTTTGTCTTAATTAAGATTAATTCAGGAGTTAATTATTTCCATTTATTTCCTTCCCCTGCATTTGGAAATGATTTTATTTCCCCGCCCAATCGTTCCAGAGGAACGGCTCCCGCTTCAATTCTAAAAGGAAGGAGCGTCTTCTTCCTCGGCGATTGGACTTAATTGGCTTGGCCCGAGCTCTTCTTCCCCGCTGGCTCTCGCTCAGCTTTCCCATTCCTATTGCATTTCCGCTGCAAGCACGAAGCTCGCCCGCTCGCCTCTTCCCCACGCCGAAGCTGCTCGATCCCGTCTTCCTCCTCTGCCTTTCCCGAACGCCTGCTCCTTCGGCCTCCCTACTCGCAGTCGGCTTGATTCGCCTCCCCCAAGCTCCTCTCTCCCGCTGGCCTTCTCCCTCTCTCGAGATCTCTCTGCTCGATCCCTCTCAACAGGAAGAGACGAAGCATCCTTCACTGCGCCGAAGATTCTCGCCTGTCCCGCTAGTCTTCCCGAGCTCCTGCTCATCTTCTTACGCTCGCAAAACACCTGCCCGCTCGTCCCTCCTTCCTCCGCACC
>NW_018164546.1:265220-276849 GCF_001263595.1 Phalaenopsis equestris | reverse complement strand
TTTCAAACACTTAAACCCTGGAGTCATCGCGACGACAAGAGCTTGGAGCCAACTTTGTGGGCAGCACGACGAGGAACTTGAAGCGAACAACAAGAGGATCTTCTTCAGCATTATCCCTTCTTAGCATAATAACAACCCATAGGACTTCGAGGTAGCTCGCCTAGAGCGACGTAAATCCTCACCCTCTTTTAGGCCCCTGCACAACCAGGTTGTGCAGCATAAGTCCTAACTCGCTTTAGGTTCCGAGGTTGTTGTGTGGTACGACGTAAACCCTCCTTTCTCTGTGGGTTATTTGCACAATCGGGTATTATGCAAATGTAAGTTAAAATTGGCAGGATTAAACATTCAAATAACATCTTTTCTAAAAATGCAGCCACACAGTAGGATAGTTTGGGAAGTCACTGAGGGTTCTCCTTAGGATCTGTGACATCCCCTACCTTTTCTTTCCTTTGGACTCCTGAAATAATTGTTCATGTTTGAGCCACTCTCATTTGCCCTTCTACGTCCTACCTTGAAAACCTGAACCTTGAATTCTTGAAGACTAGAACCATTGATCATTATCGAGGCAAATGACTCCCGTCATTTGGGATGTAATTAACTATAGGGGCTTGCCTCTATAGGGAACTTGGAACCCAGATAAAATAAACCTTATTTAATCTTTGTATTAAATAGGGGAACTTGTCGGTCATATATAAAAGGTTCACAGACTAAACGGATGTCACAAATCTCTTAGTTTGCTGGATTGGGTCTATCGCCGAGGTCTACACTTATCTTTCGGGAGGGTGTAGTATTCGCGGTATCAGGCACGATTATGCAAACTATTGGACGAATGAGATCCATTTGGTCTCATTTTTCAAAAACTAAAACACACTACTTTCAAAACCCAAACTATATATCTTTTATATTTAAATTAAATCTCAAAAATTATTTTCATATATCATATTTTTCAAATAAATCTAATCAATCGAAAAAGTTAACCGACAGATGTCCTCTTCGAGTCCATCAACATTTTGGCCAAGATACTCTATATGGTTCTTCATGACATTCATTGCCTCCTCCACCCAAACAAGACGCGAATCAAAGTCGTGCATGATTTTCTTGGATCTCACATGTGGTTTGGATGCAGTTGGATCTCGTTGCTCTTGATGACCTCGCCCTTGTTGAGATGATTCTAGATCAATAGCTTCGGACACCATTGCGTGCTCTTTGACGCTCTTTGTCATACATTCAAACCGCGACTCTGATACCAACTGTCACGGACTAACTTATCTCTAATCGCCCATGCTGCTTTAGCGCTCCTCGTTGGCACTAAATCAGTCTATCCCTCACAACACTTGAACTTGTAAGCACAAAACAATCTAAGAAGAAGAGTATGGATAAATATTGGAGAGAGGAAAACTTCACTAAGAAACAAAGATTACAAGACTTGAATGTTTGGAGCCTTGGATGGATGCTTGGATGGTTACAAATGAAGGGAGGGACTCCTGTTTATAGTCCCCTTGAAGTCCAAGAGAACATTCTATAATAGTCTAGTTTCTAGATAATTCTACACTATTCTCTTAATTATATACATGACCCTAGATCCTTCTAGGTTATTCTTGAATTATCATTGGAGTTTTTCCTTCTACCGTTCTTTAGAATGAGGTGGAATCTTCTAAATTTATATGGATTTCTCTCATCTATCTAGTCTTCTCTAGAACCTTACATCCCATGATTGTCTTATCAGTTCCTAGAAGACAGCTGAGCGTGACAGTATGATCACTAAATGGGGATCTAAAGTCAATCCGAAATACTTAGGATAAGAAGTTGATGGTTGGAATATAAAATATAGAAAATTATAGTATATTCGTGAGACATTTAGCGATCAGCTTCAAATTGATGAAATCAACCAACATAACTACAATGGCATGACATTACAGGATAAAACTGACAAAAGATTCAAACAAATTCCTAAAATGCCGTCCGATAAGCCAATAGAATTGGAACAGGGCGAAAGCATCCCCGTCTTAGGAATAAAAAAAAAATTTAAAATCGACAAATTTCTGCTGGGAGAAAAAAAACAAGATGTCAACCCTTGGCCGTCATCTTCGAGGGAGAACGCGCGACGCAATTACTATACCGTATAGCTTCCTTAAGTTTGGATCCAGATAAATAAAAAAACAAAAAAAACACTGAAGCGTGTGCTTCTCTAGGTTCTATAATTCCTTCTATCAAATCACCGAAAGGATTGATTGCTTCGGAAACGGAGAGATCAAAAAAACACTTACTCTTGATCTTGGGAGACCGCCAGGGCATGATAGAAGCAGTGTAAAGGCGGATCCCGGATCCATCACGGGCTTCTGCTCATTCCCAGCTTTGCTCATCGTCGAGTATGGGATCCTTCATACCAAACACTTTCGAGATCATTTTATTGTGGGAGCTTCTAGAACATTCTTTTCACAA
Organism: Phalaenopsis equestris; assembly: GCF_001263595.1. Taxonomy (NCBI): domain Eukaryota; kingdom Viridiplantae; phylum Streptophyta; class Magnoliopsida; order Asparagales; family Orchidaceae; genus Phalaenopsis; species Phalaenopsis equestris. The sequence continues at coordinate 274,407 of NW_018164546.1, read as the reverse complement.
CATTTTCTCTTTTTTTTTTTTTGTTTTTTTTTGAGGTGTCATTTCGAAAACGCACCAATCTGTTCCGGCAGCTTATGTTTTAATGACAACTTTTTGATTGTGATATGATTTTTCCAAAAAAATTAAAAATTTGTAATAGCCAACACATCTAGTTTATCATGAAATTATTTTTAAGCAACTTATCAAAATATTTTTTTAATAAACTACAACACCAAACAAACCCTAAGAGTGTATTATAAATAAAGGCGACAATCTGTTATATGTCCATTTATCATTTGTAAGGAATGTTAAATATTTGGATATTTAGGTTTAATTATAATGTTTGAACAACAAACTTTAAGCACATAGCTTTATTAAACATCATTATCTAATATGAATTTGTCAAAATCATCTTTAAATCTTCTTCGTACTCTAATTATGATTAAATCATAAATAAGTTAATATTTCAATCATGATTAATCAATCTTTGAACAATAAACATGCTATATTTGAATCACTTCAATCAAAAATTTACATGATCTTCAAAATATTCAAATAAGCTTCAAGTATTAGTAGAATAAAAGTTAAAGATGATCAAAATATTATTAAATGTGATTTACTTGTGGGACAACATTATTTATAAGTTATTTTATCATTATTTGAATATGATTTAATTAATTTGATTGTGGTTCAAATATTGCTCTAAAAATATTAAAAATTACTTCGTCTTAATTTAATAAGTGTTGGAACATGGTTCAGAAAAAATTCGAAAAAAATTTGATAATATATGTAATTTTATTATGCATGCACATCAATGCCTTAATCGTAACTAAAATAAAGATAAATTAGTTTACGTATCACATACTCATTTGACAGCTGAGATTAATGATCTCATTATCAAATATGAGAGGTCCCCTTTTGGTCAATTCTTTTGATCTCCTAAACTACAATTCACTAAGGCAAAAATGAATTAATTATTATTAAGAGTGGTTAATTATGATGATAAGGATAATGGATGCTTGATTATATTTAACATTGGAAGGAGTTCAAAAAAACTAAGTTTATCTTGATATTGAGTTGAGATATGAAAAATCCTTATATGAGTAGTTATAGAATATGAGAAAACATAGTCGGATACCCAAAAAGCTTCTTATATGAGGATAAGAATTTCGAAGTCTTTTAGTGTGTGCACTAAGTAGGATGATATGTGGAACCTTATGGTTTTTTTTTTTTTTTTTTTTTTTTTTTTTGTAGATAGTGTTTATTTCAACCGTGACAAACACAACAATATTTTCACTTAGAAGCTTCGCTTTTTTAATGATAATTAATTAATTGTTTAGTAGGTAAGCTAGCATAGAGAAGGTTTTAAAAAGGTTGAACAAGGATATTATTCATTGCAAGGCCACTCTTTAAAGAACAATGCCCTAGCCTAGCACACTATAATTGAATATGCAATAGGTTTATGTGGCATATTGATGGTTTTTTTAGCCTCTTAAGCAACGGTTAAATAATTTTCAATTTTTTTTCAAATAATTATTTAGCGTGATTCAAAGGAAGTTCAATTTTGATTTGAAATTATTTCAAATAATTCTAAAGGTGTTCAAAGAAAGTTTAAAATTATTTTAAATCATATATGTACATTATACACGACATTTTTCGATTGTTGGTTGAACCTTTTTCGAACTTGTTCCTTTGAACTTTGCATGGTTCAATATTTAGAATCCATTAAAATGAATGCAAATTTTACAATTTGTTTTCAACATAATAAATACAAGTCATTGTAATAATTAAATATTTAACAACGTAGAGTTATTTAATTATTAAAAAATATTAACATAAGGCTCACGGTTTTTTATTGAACCAATGAGTAGAACTACAGGATCATCTTCTTTTAAGTGTTAGTTACAAAAAACATCATGAAAAAATCATCAATATTTGTCGGAAGAAATTTAAGGTTATGTGCAAAGTCAATTGTAATGACTGGAGTTTTATTGTGTCCAAAGTTGAATGGTGACAATGCTTCTGGTGTGATTTAAAGATACATTAATTTTTAATAAAATTTAAGAGATATTTAGGCAGAAAAAACATATAAAATGGACAAATGAATATGATTTTAGCTAAGGGCTTAACCTCTATCCAATTGGTGAAGTAATCGACAGTCAAAAACACAAACTTTTGTTGCCCCGGGTCACTGGAAAAAGGCCTCATGATGACAATCCCTCACTGGGCAAACGACCAGGATCTTCGAAGAGATGTAAGCATTTATTAAACTAGCTTTATGGTAGAATGTACAATTTGTGTCAAATAATTCCATGAGCCACTTCATTAGACTCTATGTGTTCTGCAAAATAGCCTTTAGAGGGAGGTTCATGCAGGTATCAATAGTATAGGCTTGAAAATATGGACGTGATTTTTACGCTGAGAATATTAGTGGCACTGCAATCTTTATCAGTTAGTGGATAACAATCTTTAGTTTCATAAATAATTATACCGACATAGTAAATTAACCATTGAACCTTTTGCTCCTCCCAGATCAAGATTGAACTTAATGCACACGAAGTCAACATAAGATAAAAATATAAGATTTTTACTTGTATCGGTTTTAATAGTAGAGGTGGTGAAGCCAACCATGCTTTAAGATGATCAAAAGCGACTTGACATTCATTTATCAACTAAAATCTAATATCTTAAACATCTGTCAATATCTTGGAGAGCAGAATATACAAATTCATTCTGCAATTAACTAACACATTTTAATTTCTACAAAAAAATCCACATACTCCCACTTTTGCTCATTGAACAACAACCATGCAAGTTGCATGGTTCATGAGGGGTGTTCCTTTGACAATAAAACACAATTCAAGTCTTCAATGGGTGAAGGTCATTGGGATACATCTTCATCTCAGAGATTAAAACCCTCGATACTGAGAGACTTTGATGGTCATGATCGAGCCTGTCTAAGGTAGCTTGCTCTTTATGACCCCCCTTATAAAATGCTAACCCTAAATGGTGTTGGGAGCTTCATTTTGACTTGTAGAATAGAGACTATAACCTAAAAATTTTATTAGATAGTTCTTCTGAATATGACACTATCTGCCAACTCCAACTTGATATCAAGTGATTGGATACGTGAGTCATTCATCGGGGGAATGCTCCCAATGTAACAAGGAGAGTGAATGTCCCCTCGACATTCACAAACTGATTATTTAAGTTGTAGAGAGGTATGATAGCAAGTTCCAACTTTTCTTTGGTTAACCCCATACCCATGAAAGTTCAGTAGAATAAGAAGTCGAATGAGCTCCCTCCATTGATCAAAGTTTTTTTTGTATTTTAAAAAGGGTCATCAGACCCAATGCTTACAAGAAGAAGATTTTGGTGATGAACTCTGACTCTTTTAAAGTCAAATTCATCATATGTGATGAAATGGTTAACTCATCAATTCTTTGATGAGGGCTCTTCATAGGTAGTAATAAAGACTTACTTGGCCATGAGTGGTCCTCCGTAATCATTGCATTGTTACTAATAGTATGATAATTGTCTCACTATTGCTTTTGGGCTTGTTGCCCCCCAACAGAGGCATTGCTGGTTTAGGGGATCATACTTTGAATGAATTGACTCAAGTGCCCTTATCGGATTAGCCTTTCAATCTCCTCCATGAGTTAAAAATATGGTTCAACATTTTGGCCACAACCTCGATGGAAGTGACAATATTAGTCGTGATTCTCTGCATTTTACTTCAACAAAGACGACCACTTCAGAGTGTTGTGTTGAGCAACATATATTACTTATCAGTTTGAGATTCACATTTATGCAGTCGAGGTGGCAAATTAGGGTCTTCCTATGGTTCAAACATATTCCATTGAGATGATTGACCAATGTCTTACACTTCTTTAATTTTGAATCAAATTAATTTTTGTGAATTAATAACTTCATCAGTAAATATTTGTGTCTCAATACGATGGATGAGATCAACGTAAAATTTCACTGCCTCTCGTATTAAAAACAAGTAGAAATGAGCAAAACATAGCCTTCATAAGAAAACACCTCTTAGTATGTTTAGATGTACTCACAGAATTTGACAAGCTTTAACAGAAAATCTTATAAAGTAATCCTTCAGTGCTCCCCTTAGCTTTAGTGAATTATAGATAAGTGAGAGATGTCTTTGATGATCATTCAAATTGCAATGAATTACTCTGCAAACACATTAGCTTACTTATTAAATGTATGAAAGCTCCCTCTTAAAAGTGAGTAAAATCAATTGCATGCTTGACCCTCAAACATTGCACGAAAAATTTGATAAAGGAGCGCATCAGAAGCTTGTTGTATGTGCATAATAGTTATGAAGTGAAGCTCGAACTTGCATGGGCCAAATGTTTCATCACAAGCATCAATGCTCAAAGCTTAAACCCCATGTGAATAGCGTGTTGAGGGACAATCTCAACTACCATAAGAGACCTCTAAGATCCATGCGAACAAGAGAAATGACTTTTATCCCTCATAGGGAACTCTTCTTTGAGTAAACATCGTAACTCATCACGGATTACGTGTGGTAAACCAAGCTTCTCCAAGCGTGTTGGGGGTTGCTACTAAGCTTAATCGTAAGAGGTGGAAGTGCAGAGCTAACAATGTTCACGAGTTCAACTTCCTTCGGAGGAACTCCAATATGTGGAGAGGGTAAAACATATGAAACTCTAACCGGAGGAATTTTAAGGTAGCTGCGTTGCCCCAGTAAGCATCATTGTAGGCTATGAAGCCTTCAACAAAGGCAGAAGAGTCTCAATGTGAGACTCCTTTATACTTTATACATGATTCTCAAATGTTGCGAGAGAGGCCTATTCACTAGCAGGATGACGATGTGTATCATTGAAAAACAAATAGAAGGCTTGATGTCCTACACTTCAAGACCATGCCTTGGAAAGATATGTGTCGGAATGTGACACTCACATATTGCATTTATTAATCATTAGAAAAGTGTAAACTCTTATCATCGAAACTTTGTTTTCTATAGATAACACCAAAATGTTACGTGCCAAAAATTTTGTGGCAATAGAGTAATAATTTAATGCCTTAACACTATACAAATTCCAACACACACACAAACAATAAAAATAAACAACAGAAGGCACCATAAAGTCTTATGTGGAAAAGTCAAGAGAGGGAAAAAAATCACAAGGCTCAGTTTAGTTGAAAATTTACACTATCAGTTCATAATTATAGGGTTAGATTCATATCCAATAACCAGAAAAGTTTTACGAGATTTCTCGAAGTACAATGTTTGTATACAAAAATATTTGTCGTACAACAATCAAGTATAGTTGTTGATGTAAGTTATTATCGGGTATTTGATACACCATATTCAGGGTAAGTCGTTGCATAATATTTAGAACACTACGTTTCTCCGTATGCAAGATACTTCATCACTCATAAAGTACTTTGTTACTCTATAATGCGATTTTTTAATCTATAGGGTACTTCACAGCTCCTTAATACTTCATTACCATACAATGTACATTGTTATTCCACGTGGCACTTTTTACTCCTTAATGTGCATCGTTACTCCATAGGGCACTTTTTTTCTTTGTAATGTGTCATTAATTCGCATGGTACTTTGTTACTCCTCAACGTGCGTTGTTACTTGATAGGATACTATGCTGCTCCACAAAGTCTACCAATAGTGGAGAGCAAGGGGTGGCTCATAGTGGTCAAAGAGGATTGGTGAGCGACAATTGGCTCGTATGCGGGTTGTGAGTTATCTTCGAGTCTTCAGTTCATAACATCGCTATAAATGAGCTCATTCTTCTCCTTCATCCCTCCTCTTCAAGCAAAGAGAGAAGGTCTATTTAGAGGCCCTAGAGGAGGGGCATTTTCATTAGTGGATAACCATTTTAATCGCCCGATCGAATGATCCATGTTAATTCCCTTTATCATAAGAAGTTTTTTATTAATGATCTAATAATCTTAAAGACCTCAAAATTAAGTGATATTAAGCTTTTTGGATTCCTTATGTCGAGACACTCGATTTAAACATTGACACATCAAATTTAGAGTTCATTTGAGTCCCCATAACCATTAAAAGCCTCCAAAAGCAGTTTAAGTACTTGATTCAGAGTAGATTTAACTCTTATTAAATCAATTTTAATACCATTGGCTTCATCTTATTAAGCCAATCAGTTTGACTATAATATTGCTAAAGTCAGAGCTCTGGATCATTTTTATTCTGAATCAAAATATTTGTTACTACAGATGACTTGAGATCCGTGCCAAATGACTGGAGATCCATGTCAAGTGATTAAATTTGTTGGTGACACGTCAAGTATGAACTTCAAAAAAATTAAAGCCATCCAAGTATAAACATATATGTCAAATCTCGCATTGTGCTTGAATTGAACATGAACAACTAATGGCTCGACAAAGCCAAGTTTGAACCATGGTATAATCAACTCAACTTGGCTCGATTAAAACCCCACTCACAATCACACTTGATTTTAATTTTTAAGTTATGCAAGCCACCTTATCCTAGCGATTGAGAGCTTTGACTTTCAACAAATGGTCATAGGTTGAATGTCTTTTGCATATGCACTGTGCGTGCGTTTGACCGTGCGTGAAAAAAATAAGGATTTAGACATTGTTTTGTTGGAAGCACTTCACGTGCATTGCATTCTAATTCACAAAATTTTGTAACTTTAACTGTTTGTCCGGAATGAATTGGAATTCAATGTAAAATTGGAATGTATTTGAAAGTAAGCCTTCCATTAATTTTATCTGAATTCAAAATTCGACCGATTTCACCAAATTTCAAAACCACAAATGTAAATTATTGTCGGGCATCACCGCCACTTGTTGACCGTCGTCACATCCATTGACGTCCACAAACCACCACCATTGCTGTTCTCAGTTGCTATCGCCATGCTACTGACCACCATCAGACACCAATGCAGCCAACCACTATCGCCACTGCTTACCTGTTGACATCGAGTGCAATTGCCACTGCCGCCCTCCAGCGCCACCATTGCCAAATACCATCTCCGTCGATCACCACCATTCCAATTGGCCACCAATGCTATTACCGGCCACCATTGGGCACTTTGAGGAATTCAGCTCTCAAGCATTGACCAGTGACCACCACGTTACTTTAAAATACATTATTTTAATGTTATTTTACTAATTCAACAACAATGCAATCCCACAACAAACTCCTCACTACTTTCAAGTTTTTATCAACGTTACTACCCGAATACGAATACCCGCTCGCCGGAAGTCCGCCGTGGCTGCATCTTCGCCTAATCATCCTCCCGCTTTCGCGTCTTTCCCTCTCAACTACAAATTCCATTCTAAGATCTCACATCTTCTCCTCTTCCCTTCCGTCATGAAGCAAATCCACAAGCAGTCAAGCGCCAACCAGCACCAGATCCCAACCCACAGCCCCTCCTACCCCGCAAAAACCCAAAAGCAGCACAACTCTCGCTCCTCGATCCCCCGTTCCGTAGCCTCCTATATTTTCCGCGAGCAGCGCCTCCTCTTCGTACTCGTTGGCGCTGTCATCGCGTCCTCCTTTTTCCTTCTCCACCCCTACTACCACGCTCCCATCCCTGCCCCAATTATCCCCCTCTTTCGCCGATCCACTGTTGCCGGGGGCTCGACGGTGGTTTCCACCCCCACCGTTGTCAGCCGTGTCAATGGTGGTGGAGCGAGGAGGGTTCCGGTTGGTCTCAGGAAACCACCGTTGCGGATTGTGGTCACCGGTGGGGCGGGCTTTGTTGGGAGTCACCTCGTGGATAAGCTGATTGCGAGGGGGGATAGTGTGATTGTAATCGATAATTTCTTCACTGGAAGGAAGGATAATCTTGTGCATCATTTTGGGAATCCGAGGTTTGAGCTCATACGACACGATGTCATTGAGCCGATTTTGCTAGAGGTGGATCAGATCTATCACCTAGCGTGCCCGGCTTCGCCTGTGCACTACAAATACAACCCCATTAAGACTATCATATCCTTTCTTAATCTCGTACAAGTTGTTTCTGTTCAGTATTAATATTTTGTGGAATTTGTTGGTGATTGTTGGATCCCAATTGGGAGATGGTTGACTTCATTTTTGGCTTGAATGCTGAAGGTTTTAATATTTGTTTCTTTATATAGACAGCTAAACCTTAGTCGCACTTAAAATTACTTTTATTTATCTCGAGCATTCTTTGTTTTATGCTCCAGTTTCAAAGTTAATTCGAGATATTATATCGTTATTCTGATATTTGGCATAAGCATGAAGTAAGGCAATCTAAGTTGGAGTGCTTAATCGGCCTTTCGTTCATTGTAGATTTATTCTTTTTTTCCGTCTCTTTCATTGTCAAGAATGATGGTTTGTTTGTTGAAACATGTTTATATTCTTAACCATGCTTACAAGACAAATGTGATGGGAACACTGAACATGCTTGGCTTAGCAAAGAGGATTGGAGCTAGGTTCCTCTTAACAAGTACTAGCGAGGTTTATGGAGATCCGCTTGAGCACCCTCAGAAGGAGACATATTGGGGACATGTCAATCCTATCGGTTAGCTATCTGACATTTCTTCATCTTAAGAAATCTGTATGAGATAATCCAATTATCACGTTGCTTTTAATTTATTTTATTTTTAGTGGAAAGGCATTATAAAAGTGGGTACTTCATAATGTTTCATTATCAATGATTTACTTTATTAATATTTTAATTATGAGTCTTGCATAGGTGTTAGAAGTTGTTATGATGAAGGGAAAAGAACAGCCGAAACTCTGACCATGGATTATCATCGAGGTGCAGAAGTTGAGGTGATCTCTATTTTATAGCCTTTAAGTGTTATATAGTATTTTGTTCCCTTTTCAATCAATAAGGATGATCTTCATAAAATGCAAATGTGTGGCTAATGACAAATCAGTTGAATATTGTATTACTAAGGGCTGGTTGGTTTGTTAAAAATGAAACGCAATGTTAAAGATTTACAAAGTACTATGATTATAATGTATAGAAATACTTTCGAGTTGTTTCAGTGTAAAATAAATTTAGGATTTTATGTTTTTTTGTTTTATTGGAAGTATATTGAAAACAATGTATTTACATGGGCAAAGTGTAGTAGGTGGTTGGTGGTGGGCGAGTGCTCGCGAATGGGGGCGGCGGGTAGTGACAGGAGGCTGCCAGTGAGCGAGGGACCGCGACGCGGGGGGGGGGGGGGGGGGGGAAAA
>NW_018164546.1:229797-265184 GCF_001263595.1 Phalaenopsis equestris | reverse complement strand
TGCCAATGCATTTTGTGGTCGGCGAAAACTTGCCTATAACATTTTATATAATGATGTAATTCAAATTCAGCCAAATCGGCTGAATTCTAAATTCAACAAAAATGAAGTAAGTTGTAAACTTCAAAATCATTAAAGCTTTACATTTTTTTTGTAAATTTTCATACCAAACACAATTTTCTCAAATTCATGCAAAAGCTTTATAGTACACCACTAATTCACTCAACCAAACAGCCTCTTAATGTTTTCATGTTGCTCAATGTTTTTCTTCTTTGATACATATATAAATCTTTACTTTTCATGCTGGTTCAAGTTGTTCTTTCTCACTCCAATGTACTGAGAGCAACTCTTACATAGCTTTGTAGTTGATTAATAGTGCCATTCGTTCTTTTGTCACTTCATTAAATGTCCAAGAAAGTTTATCTATAAGGTATTAGATGCTAAATGAAAGCTTTTATACAAATGCCTAATTAAATTGAGTTGTTCCACTTATTTTGATGGGTTGGTGTTGAGAGTTTAGCTTCGTTACTTTATATAAAATTGTTAGTGGCATTTATGATAATCTTGAATGAAAAATGCATATTATGTAGCCATCCGAGTGTTATCCTTGCTTCATTGTTACAGGCTTTGTTGATCATTTGCACTAATTGCATGTAGGGTTGTAATTGAGTGAGTCGAGCTGAGTATAACATAGATTGGACTTGGCCTGATAATATTTTATGTTGTTCATGTTCGACTCGAGTTTGAGTCGAGTTTTTATTTATATTTTTTAATACTTGAATTTGATTGATACCTGATTTGTTCATGTTAATTGAACAAGCATTTCAAAGTTAAATCTTGTAGTTATCTAAATTAGGAATTTTCTCTATTTTAACGGTAATTATGGATTTAAGAGAGGATATGTGAGTTGTCTCTTTTCTGGTCGCCAAACACTTCAAAGGGATTTAATTGGATTTAACCTTAATCGAATTAAAAATTTTTTAGATCTAATTCCTTTGGATTTGATAAATCCATATTTACAAGATTTATTAATTCTTATTTAAATTAAGTCCTTGGTGTAGCCGGGTTAGGGTTGGGGGAGAGATTTCTTCTCAAATTGTAGGATTTGGTAGAGATCGCCTACCTCTCGAATTGTATGTGCTTTCATGTTATGTATTCATGCGAGTTGTTGGAGTTTTATTGTTTTGATTTGAGATGAACAAGATAACATATTTGTTTTGCTCTAGTTTTCTGTGAAAAAAATCAATTAGTAGTAATTGATTTTGGAGCAAGATTTCTTGAAAGGAAACGACGGGGAAGCAACCAACAGAATTGCGACGCAGTACAAGGCGCGAGATTGCGATAGTTGTGATGCAACCATAATAAGATCTAGCTCGGACGAAGCCGACCAGATCATGGCTTACGTCCTTGCAATACAATCACGATTGGAGCTAGCGAGATGCAATATCACGAGCTAGTGGGGAAGCTAATATCAAGCAATAAAATTGTGATAAGTGCTAGTTGGGAATGGGACGTCAGATCACGTATAGGGCATGATGACTGTCTCGATCAGAGCTAGTTGGGAAGGTGACGATGGGATTGTATAGTGGCGCCAATGATGGGATCACAAACATACAGTCACAATTGCAAAACCTGTCACACTTACAGTCGTGATTCTAACTGTCTGGAAGGCAAGATCACGAACATGTAGTCTCTCTTCAAGACCGAACCTTGTAATACGGTTCCGATTCGACCTAGCCGAGAAGCTAACAACGGGATCGCGACAACGACCTCCCTATGCAGTGGTGATTCTGGAAGCAAAGAAGGGATGTTGGCTTGCGACCTTACCATACGAACACAATTCAGACTATCCGGGAAGCCATCTATTGGATTGCAACTTACACAATTTCTGTTTTTTTGATAAAAATCATTCTGGGAGTAATTATAACCAAATATTAGATGATATGGAGTAGAATTAGAAAAAAAGTTAAATCAAATCAGATATTAAATGAATGAATGTTTCTCGTCCATGGAGATGAGATTCACGGCCCTAGAAGAAATTATGAAGAAGATCATTGAGTTTCACATAAATCAGCTTCGCCTGCTTTGTGATTGAATGACGATTTTGGGAGCGGACATGGGCAGTAGCACTAGAAGGATTCACATGTCATCAAGGTAGCGCTACTGATTTAGTTGGATCAGGAGTTGCAGTATCAAGCGAAGGAATCAGGAGCAGATTCGAACGACAACACTTGAAAGAAATAGTGTGACATTTAGACAGTCAGAACATATAGAAGCAAGCATGATTGAACGATAGGTTTGAGAACAGATTCGAGTGACAACATCTGGAGAGAAGAACGACATTGTGAGGTTTAGGACGAGCGACAACAAACATATTAGGACGGTATGCGATTCAGGAATGGGCAAGATTGCTTCAAAGAATTTCGACCTGAAACAGGGAACCACGATGGGTAGAACCTCAACAGAGGGCTGCAACCAACTATGCCAATGCATTTTGTGGCGGCATTCTTTCAGATGGAAGTTGATTCAAAAGTAATGGGAACGAAACCGGTGGAGAAGGGCAGAGAAGTTTGTAAGTGATTGATTTAGGCTGCATTTGACACAACTTAATTGCTGTGATGCAGTGAGAAACCGCTAAATTCCGTGCTTGGTGCGACAACGTATTGAAAAAATTTAATAAAAACGCAGCCGTGAGCTCGAACTCACGACCCGCATTCATTGACTTTGTTTTTACTAGGTTGCACCTGGTTTCCCGCATCCAGGTCCGCCCTAGTGCTATGTTCTTGCAGAGCTCCACTCCCCTCTCTCCTCGCACTTGCTTCTGCCCTAGCAGTTTCGTGTCTCTCTTCTTTGCCGTCCTTTGCCCTTAGCTCTGTGATTATATTTTGTGGCTTGGTTTTATGACTATGGAGAAAATGGGAGAGAAATTGATGCGAAAATACCATATTGCATTTAAATTTTATTGAGAGACTTGGTAATATATGAGTTTTTGTGGTTTCGTCTTTTTTCTCATTGCGGTTTATGGTTCAATGCAGTTCTTGGTATGTTGTTTTGCGGTTAGGGCTTCACTCTATGGAATAATTGAATATAGGGAGGGGAAAAGACCCGACTATATTTCCTTTTTATGTGAAATTTGGGAGTAGGGTTGTAAAAAAAGCTCGTGTTTGGCTCGTCAAGTAACTCGTCTTCGGCAGTAAACGAGTCGAACACGAACAACTATTTGTTCGCTCATGTTGGGCTCGTTTTAGCTTGAAATAAAAAAAATTATATAATTATTTATATAATAAGATATTACCTTTATTATTTATATCTAAGTTTAAATCATAACACCTAGTGTGGTAATGTTGTTATTTGTTTGTAAATAATAAAAACTCGTGTGATATTATGATTATGCGTCATCTTTTGCATACATTTAATTCAGGTTCGAATACAACACTCTACATCTATTTTTTTTCAAATTAAGTTTCACGAACCAATTTTGAGCCGAACACAAACACATTGTTCACGATCTGATTTCGAACACGAGCAATTTTGAACGAGCTGAACACGAGTCAAGACTGAGCTCCCTCAAGCTCGGCTCATTTACAACCTTATTTGGAAGTTATTTTGCGGTTAGGTTCACGTGGCTCTTTGCTCTTTACAGTGATGGTTGTGTGTGATGGTGGTCGTTGTGATGATGTGGTGCTCGTGACGGTGATGGTAGTAATGTTGGTTGTGTGTTGGTGGCGTTGTGTTGGTGGTGCTGTGTTGGCGGTGGTGGTGGTATTGTGTTGGTGGTTATGTGTTGGTGGTGGTGGTGCGGTGGTAGTGGTGGTGCGGTGGTGGTGGTGGTGATGTGTTGGTGGTGGTGGTGATTGTGGGGTGGTGTGGTGGTGGTAATTATTTTCTGTTCATTGGCAATATTTGTTTTCTTTGAGTTGTGAATTTCTAAATGACACTTTATATTTATTATGACAAGTATCTGTGATGATTAGTTTCTTTCATGCTAGTAATACAATAGTTAAGACCAAAGAAATCAGTTCATCTGTTATATGAGATAAAAATACCAAAATAATATTGTGACCTCTGCCTCAAGGAGGTTGAATTGAGAAATAGACCATTAACCTATTTTTCTATTTTAACAAGGAAAACTTACAAAATATTTTAAAAAAATTGAAGGAAAGTACCTGAAGAGAACACGATAGGATGCAATTGAAAAAAAAATAAGATCAATTATAAAAAAAAGAAAATTTAGAAAGAATTGAAGCGATGATTCACGGGTTTGGGTTGAGATTCGATAAAACGAACAATTGATGCTTCAGTCAGAAGAATGAGAGCCGCGAGATTTGAGATATGAATTTATGAAACGTCCACTTCAAAATAATAGATGCAAGTAGAAAAAAACACGAAAGAAGAATTACAGTTGCAGTGTGTTTGATGTGCGAGTACTATAACTCATAAATAGCTCGCTCTCCTTGAATGACGATTCAAGTGAGCTAAAGTCGCGATCTATCTAGTCATGGTGTACAGTCCTTTGTGATCGAACGTTTGAGTTACGGCCGTGTGATCGAAACTTGAAATAATGACAATCAAGAAAGTAGACACTATGGAGAAGAAATTAAAGAAATATTTGAGCTTAATAAGATCAAAAATGCCGGAGCATTTTTGATCCATGGAGGGGAGATTCTTTGCCTTAGAAGAATGATGAAGAAGATTATGAAAATTTAAACAAAATTGTCGCCGCATGCCATGGGATTGAGCGACGACGTCGAGAACGGTTGCACACAACAACAATCAGAAGGATTCACATGACATTAGGGCAACATCACTACTTTAGGTGGGTCAGGAGTTATGGTATCGGGCGAAGGAATCAGGAGCGAACTCGAGTGGCATCACTTGGAAGAAATAATGTAACATTTGGAAGACTGCAACAAACAAAAGTAGGCGAGATCGATTGGAGTTAGGGTGCAGATTCGAGCGACAACCTCTAGAGGGAATTGCACGACATTGTGAGATTTGGAACGAGTGACATAAGACAGAAAGAGATGACATGTGATTTGGGGCTAGAGTAGATGGTTTCAAAGAATTTTGTTTTTTATATCATGTAGGACCTCGGCGCAGGGTTGCATCTAATCAGGCCAGTGACCTTTGTGATGACAACCTTCCTTCTGGAAGGCGATTCATAAGTAATGATGACAATGAGCAGGTGGAGAAGAGTGGGGACATTTGTAAGGGATTGATTTGGACATTGCAGAGTATTCATGAGGGAGACAAGATGGCGTTTCGTGGTGACCCCAATTTGTGCAATACATTGGTAACGCTGAAGACTATAGTGAGGGCGATTCAAAATGCAGGGCTGAGATTCTTGATCGAGTTGTATATCATGAAAGAGACATATGATAAATAGTTCACAGAGTTTTCAGAGATCGATAAGCTATTGAATGAGTTGTTTGGGGCGACAGTATTCTCTAGGATTGATTTAAAGTCAAGGTACAATTAGATTCAAATGTGAGCGAAGATTGTGCACAAGACAACATTTTGAGATGGTGAGGGTAACTACGAGTTTCTGATTAAATGGAAAAGATGATGACACCACTTGGGAGCCATACAAACCTAATCCAATAACAATTTTTTCCTTCTTGAGGATAATGTCTTTTTGGGAGGGGATTAATGTTATGACGGCTCCCATAAGCAATTTTGTCTTTATTAGCCTAAGGGAAATTTAGTGTAAATTTTAATTATTATTGTTTAATATAAATAAGGCTAATATGTTTAGAGTTAGGGTTATGTATGAGATTGTCGTCTTGAGTGTTAGGGTGAGGATTTTGGAGATATTGCCCGCCTCTTG
This sequence comes from Phalaenopsis equestris, assembly GCF_001263595.1. NCBI lineage: Eukaryota > Viridiplantae > Streptophyta > Magnoliopsida > Asparagales > Orchidaceae > Phalaenopsis > Phalaenopsis equestris. The sequence continues at coordinate 259,360 of NW_018164546.1, read as the reverse complement.
AATTGTAGGTGCTTATCTTTACGTATTCATGTTCTATTGCTTTGATTTTGGTGTTCGTGGATTAAAATATGTGTTTGTCCCGATTAATGTGAGAAATCTATTTCGGATCGTATCACACTCTCAAGAATTTTTTAACAACTCTGATCCCAAATTTAGATTGAAGGCTCAACAAGAAAGCATTGGTGGAAGATAATAAAAACTACGATCTAAAAAGCGCAATTGAAGCTAAAAATGTAATAAAACACAAAATCTAATGCTCAAAATGTGTACTAATATAGGAAATGATTTTCTTCATGTGGATTGGCTAATATTAGGAGTGTATGCTATTCAATCATTATATTTAATATTCCAACTCAATTGCGGTACATTGCTCATACTAGTTAACCATTGGTCCAATCCCATACAAGACACAAGACTAGTGAAATAATGCTGCAGCTATTTGATTTTGCTATTTGAATGAGCACAATGAATTTAACCTATTCAAATACATTTTAAACAATGTATTCACTAACAACACTATTGCACCAGTGTACAAATACTAAAAAAACTTAATATTGCTAAATGTGAGAGCATTTGCCTTTAGCACAAATAAGATAACTAGTTCTACACAAATTTTGCACCTAGTTAGTGTTCCATTTAACAAATCGAAGTTAAAAACTTGATTGAATACTTGAATTTGAAACCTAATGATACCAGAGTTAACCCAAATAACAATAAAAAAATAAAATATTATTGCTGAATTCAAAATAGAGAAATACAATCTCACAAATGGAAATAAAATATTAACAGACACGACACACCAAACTCAAACTAGGGTGGATCTCAGAGTGGTGGTGATAATCAACGAGGTTTTGGTCCTTCAAAGAGGTAGGAAAGAGCGGGTGAAGGGTTGGAAAGCGTGGCAGTAGCAAAACTGTGTGATGACCGCGAGTTGCGAAGCTGCAAGAACAACAAGTGTAGTTGCTGTCCTTGGCGGTGATGGCATGAAAGAGGGGTTTGGACAACGAAGAAACGGTTGGGAAGGGCTGTTCTGGGTTGCGGCAACAAGGGAGGAGGACGGCGACATCGGAGGTAAGAAGTTGCAGCAATGGCTGCAAGCTGGAATATCGAGCACGGCTTTCTGAGCGGCTGGAACAATAGAAAACAACCGAGAACGGCTACTTCTGAGCAGCTGCAGTGAGGGGGAATGTCGGCGACATCGATTGAGAATGCAGGGGACTGTAGGACAACAAGATGACAGTATTCCTGGGTGGCATGCACATGTGCTTGTAATCGTGGATTGGCATAGGGAAGTGCATACCGTGTGCAAATGCAAAGACAAGCAACAAACATCTAACGAAGTTACGAAAAACATATTCTATGAATAATCGTTTTGAACAGGCGATATGAATGGTAAATGTTAACTCAGGTCTATACGATATTAATGTGATGGTGATATTTTTGAGACATAAATTTGAGTATTTAAAATGAGCATGTATTTATCAAATATTTAAACATAAAATTAGTTTGTAAAATATGTGCCCCCAAATTTTCATAAAATTGAGACTTGTTTTTCTCAAAATCCATGCCATCTAAATTTAAATATATTTGGGGTATACAAATAATTTTTTCTATATTATAAATTTTTTAAATTGAATTTTGATTATTATGAAATAAGAGCCTAATTATAAATATTTACCCTATGATTTATGTGGTCTCAAAGTCTTTTTTAATTAATGCTTAGGTTTGTGTTCATCTTTTTGGATACTTTGGCTTTTGGTAATGATTCAATTCAATCCAAAATATTAAAAAGTAAAAGGCACCATAAACATACATTATGATACATAGTCTTGAGTTGTTGATGTTGAGCTTTCTTGATTGAATATTCGTCCCCTTTTCAAAGTATCAAACGCCCCAAGCTTCCCTAGTGTGCTTTCATCATCATCTCGATCATCTCTATGGTTGCTATGGATTTATTAACGTAGAGGAGACACTTAGCAAACCATTAGATTGCACTACATAAGTTTGTTATCATTAAATTAAATAATGAGATACACATGGGCATGCTTAATATTTTTTTAGGCCTTCTAGTTTATGTTTTCATTGTAATTAAATTTTTTATGCAAATCTCATTAATAATATACTTATTCTTGATTCTATTATGGAGTTAAATCATTGCATGGTCCCTTGGCTATTTGTCGCGGTCAATTTAGTTCCAGAGTATCACATTTCTCAAATTTAGTTCTCTTACTGTAAAAAATAATAAAAACTGGTCTCTCAGGGATTAAATTGAGATTAATTTTATATAGTTGAGGGACTGAATATGGATGAAATTTGTATCACAAATTACATGATGAACTATTTTGGATTAGTTTTGTATACTCTAGAGACTAAATTGGAGAAATGTGATGCTCTGAGACTAAATTAGCCACATATGGATTGTCGTGAGACTATTTTTAATTTTAATGGTTTTATTATGTGATAGGCGGATTAGCTCGCTTTGATAGAAAGTTTAATCTATGTATCACTGTTGTATTGTGGTGGATAAGTTTATGAATTTTTTACGTGTTTTTATTATCTTTAATTCTGATAAATAGACTTTGATAAAAGCTTTAATGTATAGCTATTCAAAAATGAACTCAAAAAGTAGCACTACTTGCTTAATAATCTAGGGCATAGCTTTATATAGAGAAACTGATTGAAGCTTCCTATGTATATTTTCACTTATGATATTTTCATTTATTCAGCCATCTACCACATTTCATAGTATCTCATGTGCTTTTAACTACATCTATGTGAAGCCTAGAGTTATCTATAGGAGTATTGCGTTGGTAAGAGACTTGGGTACAATTTGAGAATAGCAATGCGTAAAGGAGTACTAATAGGGATGCAATTTATGCAAAGGCTAAAAAGCAAGATAAGCAATTGGTGAGGTCTCAATTTGGTTAGAAGCTTGAATTCTTGGCTCTTGGTTTCATTAAACATGTGCCTATCTGAAAAAAAATTATTTCTTTGAGACCCTTGTATTTAAATCATTAAATTCTAGTATCTTAACTATTAGATCTATCTCATCACACTAGATATTTCTTTTGGGAGAATGAACTACATGATCATGAATGTTTCAATAAGTAGTGAATAAGATCTTCAATGCTGCAACTGTGGTGGTCTTTAGCAGAAAGCTTCTTAGTGGTCTAGTACTGGAGCACATCTAAGAATCGCTTGTGTATGGAAGTTATGGTTTTGAGAAGGCAATTTTAATGAAAATTGTATCAAATCTTAATTCAAATGTTTGAATGTAGTTTAATTAGAAAATAAATATTAATCAATTTGTTTATATTATATGCTATATGTAATTGCATGTACATATATATAATTTCTTTTGTAACATTGGTTTGAATTTTTTATTTCTTTCTCATTTAGCCACCTAGGAATGAATTGATTTATTAGTTACATATTTGTACCATCATTAACTCTCTTTCATAGTCGAATTTTAGTTGGCTTAAATTTTGTTCTTTATATTTGATTCTCTTCTTCTATCTATGGTAATTTTTCTGTACTATAGTTCTCCAAAACCCAGAGGCTTTACATAATGTGTTTATGTGATGACAACATTCTCAATTTAATCTATACTTTTTATGATATATATACATGAATTTGATACAAATTATTCATCTTTAGGTTCGTATTGCTCGCATTTTCAACACTTATGGGCCTCGTATGTGTATAGATGATGGCCGTGTTGTTAGCAACTTCGTTGCACAGGTGCTTTTGCTTTCATGAATTATATTGTTGCTCTTTCAAGGTTGCAAACTCTTTTAGTGTTTAGAAAATTATAATGCCCTTTTCTTAACAAGAAAAATGTGTAGGCCTTACGCCGGCAGCCGATGACCGTTTATGGGGATGGAAAACAAACTCGAAGTTTTCAATTTGTTTCGGACTTGGTAATTTTCTTATACTTTTAATACTTTGAAAGTTGAATTCTTACTTTTTTTGTACATCAATTGTTCGACAATTTAACGGACTGCACATTGGTTCTTTGATAGACATCCATCGATTAGCTTGCTTAATTTCTTAGTTAGGCCATGAATTACTTAATCTAGTTGTGACAATCACACAGATTATATGAACAGTTTTATCACAAAAAGATGTGATCTCTAACCATTTTCCCTCCCTTACTAGCTATCCATTCAGGAAAGTTATAATATAAAGATAATATTTCCAAGTCTTGTAGCTAGGAATAGCTTGATGCTTGCTATTGATGTACACATCGTAAATGATTTGCTGCCATTTGGATCTGGTTGTCACTCACAATTAATTTTTGTAACATTTTTATTTATTATTACTATATTGCATTACTATTGTATACTTGAAATGTCATAGTATCTTTGAAAATTGTATATTCAAATGGCGAAGAAGGGTGAACCTTTAACGTGTGTTGTTAGATTATATTCTGAGTTAATTTATTTTGTTGGCCCCACTGTACATTTGGCGCCTATGGTATGGCCTCTACTTTTTATAGGAGGGAGATGGTTTTAAATCTCCATCCTTTATTAGAGAAAAAGTTCAACTAGTCTATTGTATATTTATGACTTGCAAATGTTATACACCCAGATCAGGATCTATATGAAATGCACTTCATCATAGGAAAGATTTTACAGTCCACTTATTTGCTGTTCAATCATAATTTATTAGATTTTGTAACTTTAGAGGTTTTGGGTGAGAATTATATAAATTTGTAACCCATGTGGTTGGAAAATAAACTCCAATCTGCCTTACAATTGTTAGCCATGAAAGCTCACTTTTAAACAAACAATCTGATCTAGAGGAAATATGAGTTGAGTCAAGCTCAACCCACCTTTTACTTGAGCTCTACTCAAATTCAAATTAAGCTCCAACTTTAGGTATTGAGCTTGATTCAAATTAAACAGCGAGGCTTGCACTCAAGCTAATCAGTGATCTAGAGCTCAACAAGTTTGAGTAGTTCGCTGGCAAATTTGGTGGTGCCGGGGTGGAGGAGGTGAGGACATATTGAAGATCCACCTCATAAATCAGTGGCAATGATGATAATGATGGTTTTGGCATGAATCTCATGGTGGACACTTTTGTCTAGTACATCTAATAGATGAAGACAGAGGGAATGAAGAGGAAAAGATGATTTGGTGCAACACTACAATGAGAATTGGGAGAGTGCTTATAAGAGTGAGAGAGAAGTATGATCTTAGTTGGCTTATTGAGGTATAAACACATACTTCGATTTTGCTTTTTTACATATACAAGCTCAGTCATTCTTTTGAACTATATAGGTGGCTTGTTGAGTTAATTTTTAAGTAAGCTTTAATTTGCTTGCAAGATGGCTCTCCTCACCGAAGTCTATACTCTTATCTAATCATTTTCAAGTCATATGAATATTTATTGTTGACTTGATATCTTATTTCATGATGATAACTAGCAGTCTAATGGCTATAACTTGGTTTAACCTTGATTTATTGTCCATATTAATATTTTCATTGGACAAGAAGAATGATGAGTGATGCTTTGTCTATTGATTAAATAATGTGAATTTAATTCTGTTTTTTTAGGGATTTGTATGCCCTATTACATGAGGCCTTCACAAATATAAGATTTAGGAAGGGATTAACATACACAATCTTACCCATGCATTGGGTAGAGGTTGTTGCTGCGATTTAAACTTGTGACTTATAGGTCACAATGAGGCAATTTAGAAGTTGCTCCACTCCTAACCACATCTTATTCCATGATCTGCCAGCTTTTATTGAAGCTTCTAATTCTCTGTAAAGAAGAATCTTGAATGTGGAATACATATTTTGATGATGTTGGTATCGGACTTTCAACACAGTTTTTATTTAATTTCTTAAGAGCTAAGGCAAGGATACTTGTGTTAAGTGGTCAAAGGTCATGAGAGGTAATGCGGCATTTTGTGTTTGATTTTAAAATTTATAGTTGGTTAAGTTGGTTTATTTTTTCTTTAATATGGTTTCATCGAAATAAGTCTCCTATGCTGTGCGCCGATGAAAGAAAAAATTTCAGAAGATGAATAGTATCTTATTATTCATGGAATGGCCTGTGACACTCCCAATACCATTGCCATCATTATCATCCAAGTTTTGACTGGTAAGCTCTTTTCAATAGTGATTTTAATGATTTAGATGTCCTACAATAACCATTGACAAATGTTTTATAAATAATACAAATTCCTCCCTTTCTTCCTTCATATGATTCCTCTCCAAGAGAATCTAACATTTTATCAGAGCCAAAAAATGCATTTTCAATTAACTAGAGTTGTAGCTCTAGAATGATGATGTGGTAGAAAGTAAAGGAAAAAAAACATGGGTGATATATAGGATAGAGAAAAGGTTCACTTGCATGAAAAAATATATATTAAAGGTTGAAATAAGAAGAGAAAAAAAGAGAGGAAAAACACAAAGCCTTCTTCTGTGGATATAAATAACAATAATTGAATTTAAGTTTATTTTCAAGAATAGGGATTGTTAATATCTGGAAAGGATTAAGAGAAATTACAAATTTTGCATCTAGGATGAGAGCCACTTTTGGATGATTGAGATTTACAAGATTTTTCTCATAATAAATGTTGAGAAAATTAACGATTTGAAGATAAGTTTAGTTTAGTTTCATTATTTTGTAATTTTAATTTAGTCTATCTATTCAAACATGTTTGTGATGATATGGTTTTGATTATGGGACGTGTTATATTTATTTATGATGTTTCTGGTTTGATTCTAATTATATGGATGGTCCAGACACGAGCTATTGTTATTGATTTTACTTGTCTTGTGGACAAGTGGTAATTGGATTTATTTATTTATAGTTGTTTGAGTTGGCACCACATGCATAGATTTGTTTTAATTGCAGTTTGATTATATGTGTTGGAGTTATTTAGTTGCCAACAGGCTAAGGTTCTGTTGCTTTGGGAAAAAAAATACATCTATGTGGTTCCTGTAGTTATAGTCAACCACCAAGTTTCTATGCTTGCGACCTTTATGATGGGTTATCTTTGTGATTCTCGTATTGCAATAGATTCGTTTGTTTTATTGTAGTTAGATGGCTCCTATGGTGGGCTATTTGTTCTATCATTAATGTATCAAGCATTTCTTTTGTGGGATTGTTGTAATGGTTTGATCGAGAATTACAATTTTGTCTTGTGTTTCAACCTTGTCGTTTAAGTTGATTGGATTTAGAGGAATCTGATAATTTTGATTGTTGCTTCTAAATATCAAACTCGAGGCATGTAAGAAAACTTATAGCTTAATCATATTTCTGATTTCAATCCTATGTGCTTGGTTGGAAGCGACAATACCTTTAATTTTTAGTAGAATTCATCGTCTTATATTGATGTGCTGCTTGAATTTTTATGTTTGGTGATGTGATATTTTATTATCTTTCGTTTTCCCAATTCAAATTTTATATTGCAAGCATGATTAATTGTAGTCAAGTTGAATTGATTTTCTAATTAGTTTATCAATTCCAATCAAATTGTGGTTTTTGATGACCTCAATTATCATATTAAATTTCTTTAATTTGTGCGATTATTGAATTTTGGTTTATATTAAAATATTAATATTTTTGGTTTAAATTCAAAAAAATATGAGTTTTTGTTTATTGATTGGCTTTGAAATTGCGACGTTTAAATTTGAGTTGTGTTGTTTTAATCCATTTATTTATTTAGTTGCAATAGAAATTCTATACTCAAAGTTAATATCAAATTTTAAGTTTGTATCTTTTTTGTCATCTAGAAGTAGGACAGAAAGTTTGTCATTCAATAAAATAGCAAAAAGATGCAATTTACGGGAATCTTGGTGAGCTATGATTTTAAATTATTACAAGGTTACTATCAAAAGATTTTAACTCTGATCTTTGGGGATTTTTAAATTAAATTTATGATATAAAAGATTTTGTGGAATGTTATAATCTACTTTAAATCCAAAAAGTTGAATGTATTAAATCAAAATAAGTGAGAAATGCTCGATTATTTTGGTAAAGTGATATTGTTAACTCTATGTGGGTTGATTTGAAACATATACTTAAAGAGCAATATTTATCATCTGATGATTAATATGACGATCAACGATATGATAAGTTAAAGTATTTTAAACAAAGTGATTATTGTGTTTTTAAATATTATGTAATGTTTATAGGCCTTGTAGCTTAATATTCTTTGCTTATTATTGTTATTATTATTATTATTAGGTATTTGGCTAGGTAATAGAGATGGATTAATTTATAATTTATCATAAGTTTTGCTAGTGGTTTTATAAAGTTCTTTTAATATTGAGGAATATTACAATCATTTTATCACGACTAACCCTGAAACAAATCAATAGCATTTTTTTTGAAGCCTGCCTTTCACACGCCAAGACAATGATTATGTATAGTTGAATATGATCTTATTAGAGAAATTATAGTTCATGAATATTCTTTTAAGGTGTATTTGATGCAGAAAATTGGCTGCGATTACAGTGTGAATATTTTATTTGAACTTACACATCTAACATAATCAATTCTATTCTTGATTGTGAAGTAGAGATTGAACCTATGTTTGAATGAAACAATACAATTATATTTGTTGTGGTTAATAAACTGATCACGTAATCTGATAGCACAGTTTTTGATTATTTCCATGATGAATGATCACATTTATATTGATTTTATTTTTGGCTCTTTGTCTTGTTATATAAAATCCTAAAAGAACAATATGGAGGGAATTAGGGTTTTTTAAATTTAAATAAACGCCAAAGAAGAATGCTTTTTAAAAGAAACATGAAATTTACAACTTTGTCGATTTGATCAAATCTAAAAATTCAAAATTCATCACAACCACTATTTAGGCAAATTGAGCTAATTTTCTAAAAAGAGATTGCCCTTTAATATAAACATGTCATATTTTTCTGTTTTGTTTGTTTTTAGTTTTATTTATCATTTTATATATTTTTAAATTAAATTTTATATTCTTTAGGACACTAAAATTTTTATATTTTCATCATTTGCTTTATAGACATGTTTTGCGTGATTTGTTAGATTATGTACAGTTGTTAATAGGACATTGAAAATTAATTATGAAAATCTTAAGTTAGTTGTTTATGTGAATATACTTAAACTGGATGATGAGGTATTATTGCATTTGACTCGTAATAGACCTCATATTAATCCTTAGAAAAATTGAATATGAGAAAACCTGCCAATTTAAAATCATGCAATGCATTGGGACAAGTAATCACGAATTAGACATTCTAGGAAGTTTAAGCATTTGTTTAGTGTTAAATCTGTGTGATTTGATTTTATTTCATAAATTTGTAATCGATGATTTGAAATTTTTACTCGTCTTTTTCTTGTGAATTCACATGCAATACATTGTCACACGGTTCATCATATCTTATTCTTGAAGCCATCTGATTTGATGAAACTGTGCTGGTGGATTCCAAAGGTATTTTATGCGCTAACATGACAAACTTTTTAATGATAATTTTTAGATTAAATTGCAAGATGCAGAATATTTAATTTTTGCTTTGCTTGATGAATATCAAATGCTAAATTTATTTGAGCCAAATTTATCCAAACAAGGCAGTTTTGATGGAGATATGCAAGCTTATATGTTGGAAGTTTTGGAAAAACAAAGTCTAAATAGTTTTAGTTTTTTTTTATTTAATAGTTTTAAATTCAGTCTATGTTTTTAAACATGACTTTTTGATGATGTGGCTATGGGATCATAATATGTTATTTTTGTTTATGATGTTGCTGGTTTAGTTCACTTTAGTTTGGTTTGGCTTAATTGGATTGTTTAGACTCAAGTTTTTGATTGTAATGATCATAAGTTAATAATTGTATTGGTTTGGCTTAATTGGATTGTTTAGACTCAAGTTTTTTATTGTAATGAACATAAGTTAATAATTGTATTTATATCTTTTGGGTGCTATTTGATTTAGTTCCTATAGCATTGAAAAGTTTTAATTGCTCATTAATTTATATCTACTGGAGTTATTTTTCCGCTAGTGGTTGCGGTTTTGTTGCTTTTGGTGGCAGTAAAGCTTTGTGGTTCCTATAAATACGGTCAACCATTCAGTTCCTGCAGCCATGTGGCTGTTATATCTTGTTACCTTTATAGTTCGTACCTGTATCAGATTCATCAGTTTCTCACAGTTATGAGTTTCTTATAGCGGGCTATCTGTTTCGCCTTTCCTGTACTAAGCACTTGATTTCTGTATGATTTGCTGCATCTTATCATTTGGTTCCATGCGTCATCCACATTGCTTAAACAGATAAAACTTTGAGGCAACCAACTTTAGTGATTGTTGCTTATAAACATCAGTATGTGAGGCTTGTAAAATTTTTTTTACTTAATTAAAATCCAGATTTCCTTCAATCTTGTTTGCCTGGATGAATGCTACTTTTTCCTTTAGTGTGATACAAGTGTGACTATTAATTTATAGAAGTCATCTCCTTTTTCCGACATCATGCTGATATTTCTTTGTTTACTCTTGCAGTTTCTTAATTTGATTTTGGTTTTGCAAGAATGATTGATTTTAGAATCTTTAGTCAAATTAACTATAATTGATTTTTTAATTGCCATTCGAATTTCTATATTAGGTTGTTGATGGTTGATGCTGTGTTTTTCTATTGCCATTCATTTATTTATGCAGTTTTTCTCTATCATGCTGCCGCTATGGGATTCTCTTCTTCATGTTTCTAGGTCAGTTTGATGATTTCTATGCTGGAAGTGGCTGTGGTAGAGAATCTACTCTGGCATTTGTTGTTTCTTTTAGATGCATTACCCACCTTTATTTGTGGACATATATTGGGGCTTAATCATTTTCACTGGGGGTTTTGGAGTTATACATTCCGCTAGAGTTCTATATGTTCTGATGCCCATATTTATGCTGTTGGCTTTTCTCGGCTGATGGGATATCATCTATTGCTTGTGTACCTTGGCTCTATATATTTTTCTATAGGGTCTTATGATTTATCTTTTTAAATCCTGACAAAGGGAAAAGGTTATTATTATGGGGTCTTACGATTTATCTTTTCAAATCCTGACAAAGAGAAAAGGTTATTTCTTTTTTCTCTTCTATTGAGAGGAAATATTTTTCATGCCATTAATTTAATATATGATTCCTATAAATAGGCATATAGGAGGATCCAATAAAAGAAACAATAAGAGGGAATAGTACTCCTACTTATGAGAATATGAAATTTCTTCAGTCCTCCTTCTACCACCTCAAACATCAATACTTCTCAAGATCGAGCATGTATATATCTATTAGTTCCAGTTTGTTAAATCATCGAGGAAAAGGTTGGTTCCCTAGAGTCTTAGTAAACAGATTTTCCAATTGTTCTGAGCAGGAGATCAAAGGAGTAATGGTTTTCTTGAAAAATATAACATCTTATTTAAAATAACACTTTACGTCAATATGTTAACTCATTCATAAAATAACTAGATGGCTGGCATTGTAGATGACAACCTAGTTGTTGCATTATAGAATTGAATGTACACTAAGTAACAGATTGTCCAAAATCTTCTAAAAGAGTTTTTCAAACATCATTTCACCTATTGAATGTGCCATAGCTATATATTGAGCTTTGACACAAGGCATGACAGCAAGTCTTTTCTTTACTTTTTCAGGTTATCAAAAATTTCCAACAAAGATGCAATATTTAGAAATTGTCTTTCTGTCATCAACATAATTGAAATAAAAAAAAAAGCTCCAGTATTTAATTTCTCAAATTTAATAGTACATATTAACTATTTTCAAGAGACTTCTTGATATATTTGAGGGTTCTTATAATTGCTTCATAATTCTTCTTTCTTGAATGTTGAATGTGCCGACTTACTACATCGATGAAAGAAATTTCTGGCTTGATAACAGTCAATCAATTAGTTTAGCTATGTAGGAGGATTGCCATCATCAGTTGTGCTTTGAGTCACCATAGGATTGTCATCAAGTTCTACAGTAAATCATTAGTATATTTCTTGTCAGAAATGATACTCTTTGCTCTATAGGCAAATTCAGTTCCAAGAAAGTAGTTGGTTGTCCTAGATCTCTGGTGACAATGCACCTATGTAGATGCCGTTTTACCTCAGCGACATCGACAAATACAACTATTATAACCAATCTTGTAGCATTACGGTTGATGAAGATGAAGTGATTGGTAGTGCTGCTACGAGGACTAGTCTCAACCAATACTTTACAAAGTTTGTCAAATCAAGCAATCATACTCTATTGAGGCCATGTACAGCCTTTTTGAGAAGGCATACTATTGATGATTATATATAAAAGGAATCAGATACAGTTCAGGTTTGTAACTGCAGAGAATGCATCATAATAGTTAATCCTATGAATTGGGGTGAACTCTTTGGCAACTCAATGAGGGTTGTAGCTATCAATTGATCCATCTGGAGAAAATTTGACTGTAATTACGTATTGACATGCAATGCAAGTGACCCCATGAGAAGGAGAAACCATATTCAAATATGGTGAGAGAGAACGGCGTCTATTCTAACATCCATAACTTATTTCCTTAAAGAATGGTGGAATGCGTTTTGATGTCTTGGAAATAGATGTGGATGGCAATGACATGTTATTAGTATGAACTGAAGTAGATGATTGATCACATGGAATATGGGAGTGAATAGGATGACCAATTTTTTTGCCTTTTACCTCTTCTGAGGGCAATAGAAAGATTTAAGCCAAATGCCATATTCTCAATGGATGCTTAGTTGAATCCAATAATGCAGTGTGAGATATTGTCATGGATGGTGGTCAAGGATGATAAGAGTATAACTGTAAGGGTTTAGTGGTAGGAAGAGGACATTTTGGTGGAAGACGAGTGATTGGCGAGTAGGAGCCAGAGGTAGAGGAAGTAAAACAAGGGATAGTCTCTTGAAAGATTACATGAGAGCAAGCATTTAGATTTTACTACTTCTTTTAGTATGTGGGTATCTAAGGAAGTTATAACAAATAATTCGAGGAGAAAGTTTGTCGAGTGAGTGAAGCACATGAACCAGACAAAGACTAAGGCTTGTTGTGTAATTGAAAAATAATTTGTCTAAGATAAAGAATGGAGATGGCATGCATGTGTTCTAGAAGTGAAGGGATTCAATTGAAGTTATAATAGATAATTAGAACTTCTGTTGTCGTTGGCTCCAAAATTTTGCAACGAAGACTCACATTGAGATCTTTGTATTGTTCTAGGTCAAGTTTTCAGAAGGGAGATTAGATTGCAAATAATACACCGACTTAAAGATTTTTCTCTCATTTTTTATCAGAAGGAAGAAAGTACTTGCGTGACACTGTGCTAAGGGGAGCAATGGGCAAAGGGGTTCAAAATTTGAATGCATATGAAGGGCATTCCGCGGGAGACAAAGATGAGTCTGTTTTAATGATGGGAGGATGGGGTTCTGTTTGAAATTGGCAAAAAGCTAGTGATTAGTTTCTTAGGTTATTTATCTATTTTTAGTAGGGCAGATAAGAGATCGGATAAGTAGGGCTATAATCGAGCCGAGCCGAGTATCTGATAGTTTGAACTTGACTTGATACAATTATAAGTTGTTCATATTTTGCTTGAGCTTTTGTCGAGCTTTCAAATATTGTTCAAGTTTGAATTGTTTAAAATTTTCAATGTTTGAACTTGATTTGTATTTGATTTGTTTATGATAAGTGAACAAGTATTTAAACGAGCTATAAAAAAAAGCAAAAATTCAAATGAGTATCTAGATTTTCATATTAAAAATATAAATTTTACAAATCTAAATAAATGGACAATATAAATGGACAATAAAAAAAATCATATAACTTGTATAGGATATAAACAAATAAACTAACTCACATATTGTTATGTAATGTTTATAATAGATGTATTATTATAAGAATGAATTCTAATATAGAGAAAAAAATATTGAAACGAGTAAAAAAAAAAACCAGTTTTATAAAGTAACTCCTAATGTGAAATTATTCATCAATTGTTGAAATAATTAAGAAAAATAAAAATGAAACTCATAATGTGAAATTATTCATTAATTGTTAAAATAATTGAGAAAAATCGAAGGCATTCCGATCAAGCATAGTAAAAAAAATGAACAAAAGTGATGTTCACTTTTAGAATTCCATTATGTCAATTTTTAAATAGTTAATAATTAATAATAAAATAAATATATAATTAAGAATTATTATAAAAATATTATTGATATAATAATATATGTTTTTTAAATCTCTGATTCAATAAATTCTAGCAAATCAAATTTTATTTAAATAATATATCATATATGATACGGGCTATATTTGAGCTTCATATCGAGTATTTATCAAGTTGCTTGTTGAATAACAAATGAGTTTGTTCGTGAATATAAATGAACAAGTTCAATTATGTTCATGTTTAGTTTATTTAAGATTTGAGTTTTAAAAAATTCTTCAAGCTTGTTTATTTACAGATTTGAACGATCTTGATCTAGTCTTAATCGAGTCGAGTTCGAGTTCATCGAGTACATTGTTTCATTTATAACCCTAGCGACAACAATTATGAAATCCGAGATTTTGATGGTATGAGTATTGGCATAACAAAGAGTTTATTATATTATTTGTTTCAATTGGGAAATACATATGTATTTAAATATATGATATATTTCATTTAATTTACCTAAACCTTAACTTAATTTAATTAGTTAATAAACAAAAAAAAATATGTATATATTAATTTTATTTTCTAGCATGAGTTTGTTATTTGCTTTTTTCAAATATTGTATCGTCGGCCTCATGCTAAAGTTAAATTATCATTTCATATTTTTGTTGGGACTCGACAACATGGGTGTGCTCCCTACGTAATTTTGATGCCTCAAACATTTTGATGGGCTTCATCTTGTGAACATACATCATTTGATCCACGTCATGACTATCAGAGTGATTTGGGCTCAGTTTGTGTGTCTTTGTATTTGTATGCGAATCCTAACAATTTAAATGTCTATTGCAGGCATTTTTGATAGTTTGGACATGTTGGCAAAACTCGTTTAGTGAACCGATGTCATTTGAGCGACTTTAATAGTAGTTAAGATAATTTCAGTTACTCATGTGGTGCTGTGTTCAATATTTTTTTCTGACGTTATATTCGCTACTATTAAATCGTGGGGTTTATATCGAGGTCAATGTCTTCATTTGCCATGGAACATTCATGTTAACAACAATGTCCTAGTACATCAGAAAGGTGTGAATTTTTGTGTTTAACCCACTCAATTATGTTGAGGGTTATAAGCGCAGGAGTTCTGATGAATATTATTATTGACAAAACATAAATGTGAAATTGAGGTTGCATGAATTCTAAAGTATTAACTATGTATAAGGTTTTGACGAAAGGAGATAACTAAACTTTTTTTCTTTAGAAAAAGATTGATACAGGAAGGGCCAAAGCGTGATTTAAGTGAACTATATAACCCACAAAATTCTTTAAAAAAGGTTATAAAACAATAGAACCTGGTATGAGTAAGGATCTGGCTTGTACCCCAAATGTGCGAGTGATTTTACTCAAAAGAATGTGAACAATGACTAATGATATGGGATATAAGGGAAAGTGTTATGTACAGATCTCACATTCTGTTTAGTTGAGTTCTAAATATAAAAGAGGAACTAGAAACAAATTTGAAATATGTTGAGGTGAGCATGACCTAGTTAATAGGGCCGGTGGAAAATGAATAATGGTGCAAGAAATGGTATGAGGAATATCAATTATATGGTGGTAGACTACACCTTCTCCACCTCTACCATTTATCTTCTTTGAGTTGAGGTCATGAAAGACACAATGAGAAAATAGAAACTTGAAGAGCAATTGCAGGACTTCGTAAGATTTTGAATAGATAATAAATATACATGAAATGGAGACATATAAAACATCAGAGGTAAGGAGTTGGCGTCCCAACACCTTTCCTAGAGACTAGAGGTTGACCCGGCAACCCAAATCACAGGGTAGTGGAAGGTCATGGGAGAGAAAAAAGTTTGTGTTTACCATTCACATATGAGAAAGAACTTGATTATAAAATTTGGTTGACATGATGGCAATAGATCTAGAGGTGGATCATCATAAAAATAGATGTTAACGCCAAAACAGTCTAAATTAAGCAATCATATTCCTCTTGACTAAGCATCAACTCAACTATATTTCCTGAGGTATGCTGAGCATTAGGGGGATACATAAATTTGGCCCAACATTGCTCCAAATGAGGATTGGTGCGACCACAATGAAAATGAGGAAATGACTTCACTAGCATATTCATTTTCAGTATGACCTCTACAGCCTAGATCGTTACGGTTGCCCTGATGCCCAATATATGAGTAATACGATTATAAGATGGTCGGGAAGGAGATGATTTTTTGTGGGCACGAAGAACTTGTGAGCAAGCGGTTGCAAAAGTGGGAATAGTGGAATTGGCCATCACTTGAGAGCCCGTGAATACACATGTTAAAGGGATTAATGATTGCTAGAGAGAAATTTAACAACCAGGAGTTCTTTTTTTTGTTTCTAGATCTTATGATCAGCGGATAAGGACTATAATGATTTAGTGAAGTAACTCATCCACATATCCCATAGGATGCTTCAGTAATTTTGAAGGGATAAATCCTTCAGTTGCAGATAAATCAAATTATATTATAAGTTGTAAACATTTAAGATTTTGCTTTTCTAAAAGAAAATGGAACAGAGAAAATCTCTCATAAGCCTTGACATTCTCATGAAATATCATTTTGGAGAAAACTTAAGGTTTGAGACTATTTAGCAGCTAAATAAGAACAAGATAGTCACTTGTTTTCCAGTTTGGAGATTTAATGTTATTATCATGAATTGTAGAAGCATTAAGATGGGATTGTTTCTCATGGAAACCAACAAAATGTTGAAAGGCTCTCAATCACGAGGCAATCAACACAATTGAATTTATAGATGCATTAATGGAAGAGGTTTTCTCTGTACGTAGACAAAGGGGTCATGATACCATATCTAAGATAGTCTAACCAGAAATGAAGAGGCTAGATCATCATTTAAGAAACATTTGGAGAAGAAGGTCAGAAGGGCAATAGGCGATGCCAATGATGTAGGCGAGGTGCTAGTGAACTTAGAGCAACGAATGCAGGTTGGGCATGAGTGTAGGTGAATCTAGAAATGGACAAGCAAGAGGGTGGAGGACCACAAACAGCTTCAAATCCTATTATTTGTGGGTGAGTAGGTGGGAAGCACATGCAACAAGCAAGAGCAAGTGGGCGGGTCATGCAAGTGAACATGACGTTGTCTAGTGCATGCAATTTGGTTTTGGCAGTGAGTGTGGTAAGTGTGAGCAAGCGAGCAAGAAAGTTCACTTTTGTAAGTGATTGAACAAGGTTGATGACTGGGCTAGAGTGTGGGTGGATTGTGTAGGATTGAAGTGTATGAGCACAACAATAGTTGCGTGGAGAGGGAACAATGATAAATGAAAATATAAAGGAGAAAGGAGCATCTGGAACAAAGGCTATGGTGTGGGATCGGGATGGTTGCTATCTTTTTCCTTCTCCAATACCATGTTGATAGGAAATTTTTTTTAATTTTTTTGATGTAATATGTGTGGCCTTTGAAAATAAGACACTCAATAAGACACTATGGAGAAAGGATTCATGTAGTTGGCACCACTTAGTGGGATAAAGGATTGTTGTTGTTGTCGTTGTTATTATTGATGGAATATGCATGGCCTATAAATATACAGAATCAAGGATACAATAAGGAAACATAAGAAAACAATACCCCACATTCTGGGGATATTAAATTACACAGGATCAGGTTCTTGTATTAGGAGTCCCACCTATTTTGCCACCATTACTTGATATGCCAATATCTTCTACAAATCCTTGTATCTTTTTTGCTTTAATTTACAAAAAGAAGTGTTGAATCAGTCGCAGTGCTTTGTATTTGGGGAAAAGATTCAAAACCAGAATTGCTAGAAACTCGTCTTCTGTTATTACAACTTTTACATGGTTGACTCGGCTTTGATGGAATTTATGACATTGCAATTTACTATTTGAATGCTTCTAATTTTCATTTGGAACATTGCTAGGTTGATGGACTGGTAACACTAATGGAAAGCGAGCACATTGGACCTTTCAACCTGGGAAATCCTGGGGAATTCACAATGTTGGAGCTAGCTGAGGTTCATTAACGACTTTTAGTTTAATAAAAAAATTTTTTTTGGAAAATTGACATACATACGTCTCAATTTTTTTGTATTTGCATATCTAACTCCAAAACTTCCATTTTACATACATGTCACCTTACCTATGCATGAAAAGGTGTATTTCAATTTTCCAAAAGTTAAAATATTAGTATTTTTTATGTGACATAAATGTAATAAGCAAAGTTGAGGTGTTAGATATGTAAATACATAGGAATTGGTTGGTTTGTATGTAAATTCCCTAACCTTTTATTTAAAAAAAAAAATTATTATGTGTATAGGTGGTAAAAGAGACAATTGATCCAAGTGCAACCATTGATTTCAAGCCCAACACAGCAGATGATCCCCACATGAGGAAACCAGACATCAGTAAGGCAATGGAGTTTCTGAACTGGGAGCCCAAGATCTCACTCAGGGAAGGCCTTCCCCTAATGGTAAATGATTTCCGGAAACGCATTTTGGACGAGCAGAAGTAACACTACCTGGAATTCCTCAACACATTGACTCACATAACAGCCGGTAAACAATGAAGTTAACTCTGGTTAAAACAATCTGCAATGACTAAACTATCTCTGATTCTACCGTTCAACAATCCAGCCACACATGGCTTCAATACTGCAATGAGTTAACCATGGTTGAACACCATCTGGATTTACTCGATGAAACTGGAACACTATTTGTATGCGGCATCTTTTAACTCGACTTTAGTTGCAGATTTCCTGGTTAGAGTATAAATATTTATATTGCATTTATAAAATTTGATGCAATTCTTATTGGTCACCTGTTCAAACTGATTGCAATTGAAATTTGAAGTCGAAGAATCGAACCATTCAAAATTCTGATAAAACTGAACCGCACAAACCGAAATTTAGTTCGATTTGATCATTGGTTTAATTTCATGTCTCATGATATCAACCATTTAATTTCAAAATTTAAATGTAAATTAGAACTGAACCGATAGCCAAAAAAGTGATTGGGTGTGGTTTTAAAGATTAAATATTGAAATTTATTTTTGAAACTGAATTGGATCAATTTAATTAGTTCAGTTTGGTTCATTGCTGCTTGAGAGAAAAAAGCAATGTCCAAGTATGAAATTTGAAACAATGAATTTGTAAATTTTGAAATCATGCTTTAAAAGGGTAACATATAAAATTGTACATTTGGATTGATACGGAAAGTTAGACATGAAGAACTAATAAAAGTATTTCATATTCAAACGTTATTAAATATAAATGTATCATTTTTATTTTTGTGTTTCAGTTGGGGCTGTAAACGTGTTGGGCTTGAGCGTCCTCAGACTTGGCTCGTGTTCAAAATCGGCTAATGTTCAAAAAATTGGCTAGCGAACTGTGTTCGTGTTTGGCTCGATTTAAATATTCTTGTTTGTGTTCGGCTCGAAATTAGCTCCTTAAAATTAATTGAAAAAAATAGATGTAGAGTGTTGGATTTGAATCTGAACAAAATCTATCCAAATGAAGATACATAATTACATTACCAGACAAAAAATTAGATATAAATATATATAATATAGTATTATATAATTAATATACATATTACATTGTTATATAAATAATTATATGTTTTTATTCTATTTTGTGCTAAACAAGCCGAACAAAGAGATAATCGTGTTCGACTCGTTTAGAATTTGAACTTAAAAAAATTATTCGTGTTCGGTACGTGTACTTAACGAACGAGCTGAACAAGAGCTACTTAATGAGCCGAACATGAGCTGTTTGTGAACAACGAGCTTTTTTGGCAGCTCTAATTTCAGTGTATATGAACAAATATTTTTATTCACATTTAACGTTTTTAAATTTGAATATAAATTTTTTATTTTTTTCATATTAACTTGGACCGTAATATAATATTAAATGGGGAGAATTACATGCATTGCACATAAAATATACATATTTATGAAACAAATACTCATACTATTTCTTTGAATTATCAAATCGGTGCATTGTGCGTGCCATGATCAAAATATTTACAAAAATAGAAAAATAGGGCTAGAATTTTTTCGAGAATTTAGACATTTGGGGGATTATTAGTTAAATGATGGTAGGAGAATATTAATATCATATGGTGCATTGGGCGTGCCATGATCAAAATATTAACAAAAATAGAAAAATAGGGTTAGAATTTTTTTGAGAATTTAGACATTTGGGGTTTTTTAGTTAAATGATGGTAGGAGAATATTAATATCATAAATAGTTAAAATTTAATTGTTATGTATATAATTGACTTTAAAATACTAAGTTTTTCAAAAGGCTTTGATGAATTTAAAATTCAACTTTTAATTCGATTTTGATGAATTTGCAAATTGATTTATTTTATACGCTATATTTTTTGCCATCCTTAACATTGATTTCATTCCATGTCCACTTTTTTTGTTAAAAAAAAACATTTATTTTACATTTCATTAAAAATTAAAAAATAATAAAAAAAAAGCTACAGCGTAACAATACAAAATGGGCTTTGTGTTTGATGTCACAAAAACAGTACAGCCCAAAAATGTCACAAGGCCCGTGAGACCCGTCTGGAAGAAGCTGGAAAGTTGCATTGAGTACGACACTTTCCCGCCAAATCCAGAAGACGAAGGAACACTCGAGAAAGCGCAGTCCCTTTCCATTCCCTTCTATAAATACTCATTTCACGCCTTCCTTTCAGCTCAACCAAAGTCGATCAAGTTCAATTTTCAGTTCTCAAT
Organism: Phalaenopsis equestris; assembly: GCF_001263595.1. NCBI lineage: Eukaryota > Viridiplantae > Streptophyta > Magnoliopsida > Asparagales > Orchidaceae > Phalaenopsis > Phalaenopsis equestris. The sequence goes on along the minus strand of NW_018164546.1, from coordinate 238,472 downwards.
CAACAATTCCTTCACATTAGTGAGCAATTTAATCACAATCCATGTCGATCATTCGCCGGGGCAACGTTTACGATCCCTTCTCCTTCGACATCTGGAACCCATTCGAGACTATCAATTCCTTCTTCGACAACGCTCTCTCGGCTCCGGGATCCAATTATGCGACCGAAGCATCTGCTTTCGCTAATACACGTATCGACTGGAAGGAGACCCCGGAGGCTCACATCTTCAAGGCTGATCTACCCGGCCTCAAAAAGGAGGAGGTTAAGGTAGAGGTCGTGGAAGGCGGCGTGCTTCAGATCAGCGGCGAGAGGAAGAAGGAGCAAGAAGAGAAGAACGATCGCTGGCATCGAATCGAGCGCAGCAGCGGTAAGTTCCTCCGCCGATTCCGGTTGCCGGAGAACGCGAAGGTGGAACACGTTAAGGCGTCAATGGAGAATGGCGTGCTTAGTGTCGTCGTGCCTAAGGAGGAGGTGAAGAAGCCTGAGGTGAAGTCTATTGAGATTTCTGGATAGAGGATGCTGGTTAGTCTCGAATCGCCGCTGTTATTTGCTTTATTTGTTTTGGATGAGGGTTTTGTTTATCTTTTGTTAAGCTGTCGTGTCTGCTATGGTTGTCCTATCGAGTCCGGTGATCTGTTGAAAATGTTTTCTGATGTTTGTATTGTCGTGGATGCATTAAATAAAGAAAGCGGTGTTCGTTGAAGTTCAAATTATCAGTGTTCCGTTATTCAGACTTATGCGTGTATTCAGTTTCAAGCAGATTTAATTACTTCGAAAAATTTAATGTTCTAAATGAAGTTTTTCCAGGAAGATGATGGTGCTTGATAAGAATTGGACTAAAATTTGCCCTAGATTATGTTTTGTAATAGTTAGGTCAATCAAGCCCGATCGATGAATATATCTAGCAAAATTTAACGTCGTTTGTTTTGCTTGGACGAGGTGCTCATATATTGAATTTTCTTAGTATTTGTTTAGGAGGCAATGCTAAATAATAGCAAATTTTAATTTCTAATTAAGATGATGTAATTATTCATAATAATCTTCAAGGTTGTAGATAATCGAGTAAATCTTGATTCCATAACGTTTAAATGCAATTATTTGATTTCCTGACGAATCCGATCTAAATTTGAATATCAGCCGAATTTCAACATATTGTGCCGATGCTAAAATGTTGTACCGATAAATGTAGGGTAATTTTAGTGGGAGACGACTGTAGCCTGTTTTGTAAGGGATAACTATGAGAACAAAATTTTAATGAAGGTATGGCATTAAATTTTATGTGGTAAATATTATATATATATCACTTATGTCTATGCAGTTATTCATGTAGTACCTAAATTTTCCTTCTTATAAATATACACCATTAATGCATTAGAAGTTGTATTTTAACTTTCAAAATTATTCCAAGAGGCAATCGGAAAAGCATTGCAATTTGCTAGTTAAGCATTTGACCTCCATGGTTTGGAGAAATATTTGCGTACGTAAGATGTATGCAGAGTTGCGTTTGCGTACATAAGACGTATGCAGGGTTACGAGGAGTATAACCTAAATATAACCTACTTGTATCCTCCGAATAACCTAATATGTACGCAACTCTGCGTACGTCTTATGTACACAAAAATTTCTCCATGGGTTGCCTCTGTGAGCACATCGTTGTGACTTTGGAAGCAGAAGAGGCAACTTGAATTAAATTTGAGCCAAACATGAGACATAACAAATTTATTCGAGCCAAAACATATATTTCGAGCTATTTCGAACATGGGTTGAATACGGAGCTGAACACGAGCAACAACTAAAGCTCACTCAAGCTCTATAATTTATAATCCGAGCTGGAACAGGTCCAAATAACTCAATTTGAGCTGTCTTGTTTTAATTTTTGAGCGAGATTGAGCCAGTTTTGGGCTGGAATGGAACCAAATAATTTAAAATTGAGTCGCCCATTTTGATTTTGAGCCAAATTGCTAGATTTAATTTTGATCCTAACTAAATTTATTTGAGTGGATTTCAAGCCGGCTATAGCACGACTCCTCAACATTGCTATTTTAATCTGAACTTAAATCTATTCGAGCAGGCTCCTTCTAGTGGCACGTGTAAATGCATCAGTTCAGTAGGGTCTTAAATTTGTAAATATCCATATTTTGGGTGTTATAAATTAATGTTATAAATTAAAATAACAATATTTTTATGTGACATAAAACATTTGGGTGATATAAAAATATAAAATCTAAAATTTAGATAATAGATATGAAGTTAGAATTGAATTGTGTGTTTTGTTTCTAAATGAGTAAATGAAAATTTTTTATTATTAGTCATTGTTTATTCTTAAAATTTAAATAATTTTTCATTTTTTTTTAACTTTAATAGGAGAAAAGAAGAGTTCCATGCAAAAAAAAAAAAAAAAAAAAATTGTTGAAAAATATTGTTGCAAAATGTCCTTAAATATAGGATGAGATGCTTTTTAATTTATTTTCCACATGCATAAGGCTCATATTAACTCCTAATTCATGAGCCTTATTTTTTTATTCCATTTTAAACTTTCATAAAATGAAATGAAATATGATCTCCAAATATAAATTACTTTTTAGGCATGGATTGGTTATAGATAAATTTTATTAATTATTAATTTGATATTTGTAATATTAATTTAATTTTATGACACTTTCCATTTTAATTTTGAATTTTTTATTTTTTTGTTTGGGTTTGTTTGGTTAAATGAAAATTTAATTTAAATAAATAATTGAAAATTAAATGTAGATATTTTAAAAATAAAAATTGGAAGAAGTCAAATTATATCAATTAAATTTGTTTGATTTGGTTTAGTTTTTTCAATTTTAGATCAAGTAATAAATGATCATAGATGGAAGTAAGTTAGAATATTGATCTAAATAAATGGTATTGCATGAATATCTTAAAAAATAGCATGATTTTTTAAAGAGAGCTAATATTTAATTTTGAAATTGTAGCATTATTTTCATAAGTTTTGATAATATAAATACATATATACACTTTATAAATGTTTAGACACATGAAGCTACTATTGGAAGGTGGGAGGGAGTTCTTCTCAACCCTATTTTTAATATGCAGTAATCCTCGAGAACATATCTTCTATATGATGGCGTTCTTCAAGCTCCTATTAGGCGGGAATTATATATATATTTTTGTCTTAAGTGCATGTATGTTATTTTTAATAATATTTTATAAGAGATTGCTCTTTTTGTTGAAGTGGCTTTAAAGGATATTTTTTTTCTTTTATTTTCTTTGTAGAGTTTTTAGGAGAAGTAGGGTTGACTTATTAGCTATATTCTTGGTCAGTAAATATATTAACCAATAAATTAACAAATAAATTATGAGTTAATAAATAAGCTTTATTTAGCCTATTGGTTGAGATTTTAATTGAATGAGCTATTAAATAAATAAGTATTTAAATTCTAATGAGCATTAATAAATTGATTGTGTTTATTGACAAGAACAATCATATGATAACACAAATGATGATATTCTCATGAGCATCAATTATGATAGGCAAGCAAACAATTATAATACATAATTTCTTCTTTATAGGCATTCTTATGAAAGAAATGTATATCGGCAAATATACCTTAAGCAAACTCCAATGACAAACTGAATTTTGACATTTTTTCCCCTTTATATTTGAATTCGAGTTCCATATTTAACAAAAATTTTTGGCTTCACACGCATCTTTAACTGAAATAAGAAAATCTCTTCTTAATAATAAGGAAATAAGAGTATCTCTACCTATAATGAAAACTAATACATTATATCAAGTCTTTCACCTAAGGTCTCATTTGAGAAGTCAGCGAAACTCCGTTCCACCGTTCCGTTGCAATGAACACCAATGTGTGAATTTTCTTTCGTTTGATAAAGAAGTATCTCCCAAAGTTATCGCAGAGGATAATGTATGTTCCATGGACGTGACTTTTAAAGTAGCTTAGTTGAACAATGAAGCTCCTTGAAATGAGCCCTAAGCCGAACAAGTTTAGGACATTTTATTAGATGATTAGATAATGGAAGCTTTTTAAGAGGCACCGGATGCACGGTGCAGTCTAAAAATGAAAATCATATTGTGATTCTATAACAGTGGGATGAATTACTAAAACCTATATGGTAGAGAATTAAAGCTTGAGTGGAGGATTTGGAAGCACCACACAATTTCACTACTTCATTATTATCCAGTTGATCTCGAGTCTAGTTAATTGTATTTAGCTATTATAATAATATTAAAGAAAAAAATGGACCCTAATTACTTAACTTAAAGAATATGTGATTGGATTATCAATAATAATATAACAATTTACTAAATGATGATTTTACCGCTTACGAGCATCTTCTCTGAGTGAACGGTGATAAAAATTAAATATTTTTATATTAAAGCAATTATTAGGTCAACACACACACACACACACACATATATATATATATTGAACCCTAGGGCAGAGGGGACTTACAACTGATAAGCAGATGCCCGTCCAACTGATCCGAGTACGCGGTGGAGTTCTCTATGTCTGACAGGGTTCTTTGTAAGTCCCCTCAGGTCAATGGTTTGAATTCAAGTGGCGCGGTGATCCTCGAATAATAACACATGATGCAGACTTCTCACCATAGAGTTTAGCACATAAGGAATCAGTATTTGGGTCTCTATCAAATAATGATTCTTTTCGCTATATATTATTATTCTAGGTCAATGTACAGAACGATTTACAAGAATTGATTCCTAATACTCATTAGGTGGAATAATTAGGTGCTAAAAATTTACTTCAATAAATAAAAAAGTACAAGTGGATTTATCAAATTTCTTATGTCGCATCAACCTTTCACGTATATATTATAGTTATTCAAGATTATATATGCAAAACATTTTAAATAACCCGCTTTCTAATACTCATTAGGTGATAAAAATTTACTTCAATAAATAACAGAATACAAATGGATTCATAGTTGATGCGTGCTAGAAAATTCGCGGCGGTAGAATAATAGATTATCGTATTAGCATTGCACGAAAATTCAACACACATACTCAGATGAAAAAGAATCAAGCTGTAATAACACCAAAAGTTTTTACGTGGAAAACCCGTAAAGGGGAAAAATCACGGGGCCTGACCCAGTTGTAAAAATTCACTATAAGTTGATGATATCCCACAGGCGGAAAAGGGTTACAAGTTTTTCACCTTATAACGTTGACTGATTACATCTACTAAACGGTGGTTGATGGAGGTGAGCGGTGGCTAACAACAGCCGATGACGGTCGGTGGTAGTTGACAGAGGTCAGCGGGGATCGAAGGCGGAGGCGTTCAACAGTGGTCGGCGGTCGTTGTCGACGGTTAGTGGTGGTCGACGGCGATTGACGGCGACGAGGATGATCTAATCTCGGACTTGAGCTCCTTCTCAAAGTCTCAAGTTCTCTCTTAAGCCTCATCTCCTTTATGTGAGTGGTGAGACTTTATTTATAGTGTTTTGAGTGCAATTAATGCAGAAATATGAACCATTTTGATGGGACGGCCAGGAGAGCTTCCCTTGATCAGATGACGTTTGATGAACATTTGAGTGCCTTAACAATGTCAGAATTGAGCAATCTTAGGCTCGTTGGATTTGTCTTTTCGAGACGCTCGATTCGAATATAAACTTGCTAAATTTGACATTCGTTTGACCTTTGAAATGCCTCCAGAAATCTTGTAGTAGTGGTTTAATGACTTGATCTGAGCCTGATTTGACTCAGATTAGACTAAATTTTATATCATTAGGTCCGTCTCATCAAGCCGACCAGTTTGACTATAATTTTGCTGAAATCGGAGCTCCGGATGACTCTTAATCAAAGTTTGAATGTCTCTTATTAAAAAAATTACACTGAGATTCGTGTTGTTTGATGGAAATTTGTTGGCGGTGTATCAATCATAATTGCTATATTACACCAACCTTTCACCATCTTCTCTTATATCATCCAAATAAGAAATAAACTAACATACTTTAGGGATACGTGATAAAATCATAAGGTTCAAAGACATGCCTGCAAATAATGAAGAGAACTAGGATAAAGCTCCCAGCATTGAGGATGATGATAATTGCAAGGGCTATGAAAATTTGGGCATTGCGAAGCACCAAAAATTTAGAGCTTATTAGTGCAACAAGATCGTGTAGAGTAGTGCGAGCTACGAGTAACAATATAATGAGAGTTGTGAAAGCATCAAAAGAAGAGGGTGAGAGAAATGATCAAGTGTTGAAACAATTAAGGGAATGAGTAAAGGATTAATAATTTGAAGTTTAGGATTTCCTTCACATATATATTTTTAAGACTTTAGAGCACATATTATTTTAGCTTTTTAGGTCTAGGGGCCTAAATCATTTAGAAGTTTCTAGAGGCTAAAAACAATGATGTAATGAATATATTAAACATATTCACGATTATTTTAGGTAAACATTCATTTAATTTTGGAAGTAGCTAAAAATTAACCTTTAATTATCTAAAATGTTAACTAAAATTTCGATCAAGCCTAGCATTGACTACATTATTGGGTCTTAAAAAACAAGTTTTAGAGTTGTACATGTATTTTTTTTTTAATCAAACATTAATTGCTTTATAGGAATGAATCTTTATATGTTTGTGTTATTTAGCATAAATAAATTGAAAACCAATATCCTTAAGATTGTTTATTTAGTATTCTAGTATTTATAAAAAAATAATTATGTTTAAATAATTAATTAATAAATCTATCATGAATGAAATCTAGTTAAGAGATAAGGAGCTTATTAAGTATATTAATTAATTTTGTCGTCTTAGCCTCTAGGCTTATAAGAAGTATTGTTAGATACACAATTGTTTTATTAAAGGGTTTCTGGAGTGTCTACTGTGGATCTCCTTTGAGCATGACATAATGGGACCACTGACAATAAAAAAAACTTTTCAACTGTATTTTGAGTCTTGGAACTATGGTCAACACTGTATGCTGAAGATTCTCCATCTCATTGTATAATTGAAAAAAGAATTTTGCGAATGTTGAATGATCATAACTAAGCCTCCAATTATGACATGAAGTCACACCTTAAAAAATATCATGATGAATAGATCTTTAGTACTATAAATATCTTGACTAAATAATTCAAAAAGTGATCATACATTTAAAATGTCACCCTTAGGAGTTTTCTCACAAAATTTCATGATAGAAGGATATCAGTCCTCCAATCTTGCAACATATAGCTTGATATTGAGATGCTGCCTAAGATTCCTTTAACCATTAAATTGAGTAAATCTAGATGAAAGGAAAACTAGTAGAAATCGGTTCTGCTTATATTCTACTGGATAGAGGTGACATTTTTTTGCATTGGATAACTAGATGTCCTGGATGATTTGGTTTGCTTAACCTTCTTACGAATCATATCATATATATGTTTTATCAATAATCATGCTAATTGAATATTTGTTGGTGTAATCGATAGCACTAGTGGAGACACATATGCTGATGTGGGTGTCACTCTCTATAAATAATTTTTGAATTTATTTTGTGGGTTACACTAAATAAAAAATTAATGTTTGTTGATTGAATTGGGATACTAAATGTTAGTTGAGTTAACATCACCAACATGTCCCATTTTATCTTACCGAAAAAAAATGAACTTGTACAGTATGGTTATTCTTCTCTTGTAGCTTTGAAAGTATACTTATAAAAGAAACAATAATTTGTCTTAAGTTAATGATTTTCACCTCGAAGATTAAATCATATATCTTGAAGGTAACTTAAAATATAGTGAAAACAACCAAGACTTCTTGGATAGAATAAGCTTATTTATATCCTCCATCACCAAATTTCTTGATTTGCCTACCCATAAGGGATGTTATCATTAGAGAATAAGATGGCGAACCTAATCTTAGAAGCTTAGGAGTCATGTCATTAGTTTTTATCTCCCTCTTATCCCCTTTGGGCATTTATTTCTTTATTGCTTGGGACAATGTTATACAAATGTAAACCTACTTATTACATGATGACTTTAGTTGTGTTATCTTTTTGGTCTGTTAGAGGAGACACTTAAAGATATGATCATGAAAGTAGATTTGTAGACTATCCAACAGATAAAACTACTTGAGCCTCCATCACGCCAACTTTTCCTTTATATGGCAGATTTGAAGCAGTCATTAATCAAATGTGATTATAATAGCTGTACCATTAAAGAATTCCTTCCCTCATACAACTTTGAAATGATTTTATTCATTTAAAATTGGCATTGACATTTATGCTGCTATTAATATTGTTAATGCTAATACAACTACATATGTTGTTGATGTTGATGATCTTACTAATGATATTTGATGCTACTATTAAAATTATGCTTTTTTAAACATCTATGCCTTCGATGTTCAAATGCGTTAAATGATTTGGTGCTTGCTAATTAGGTCTTATGCATGAATAAAGTGGACAACACATCAAACCCTCCAAAAAGGGCTTGATTAGTGTCATGTAATGGAGCTTCAATATTAGAATAAAGGGGTAATGTACCAAAGTGTCATTGCAATGTGAGCGTCATCCCCACATTACTATAATATTTTTTGTAATATTCAAAATAAACAATTTGGGACATAGAAAAAAAAAAGAAAAATGCAAAAGTAAAAGTTAATCCAAAAATTATATATATATATATATATATGTATATATATATATATATGTATAT
>NW_018164546.1:229477-229783 GCF_001263595.1 Phalaenopsis equestris | reverse complement strand
TATATATGTATATATATATATATATATATATGTATACATGCTCGCATGTGTACTGACCACTAAAATGGAAGCTCATAAATGCAAGAAAAAATTGTTAAAATTAGAGTTCATGATCTTAAATTTATCTTTAAAAAGTAGCTGCACTTGCATGCATACCACCCAATTCCTATCTATTTACATATCAACATCTAAAATTTACTTTATATATTTATATTGCCCAAATCTTTCATATCACGCTAAAAAAATCATTATTTTAACTTTCAAAAATAATATATATATATATATATATATAAATAAATACATAAC
>NW_018164546.1:226400-229467 GCF_001263595.1 Phalaenopsis equestris | reverse complement strand
CATAGATAAGACGATGCACATTTAAAAATGGAAATGTAGGTGTTAGATATGTAAATATATAGTGATTTAAATGACATGCATGTAGATCTTCATAAAAATCATCTAATCCAAATTGCAATATGATGTGAGCCCAATCAAGTGGATTTTGGAGACACATGGGATGATAGAGCAACTTATACTAAGTTTCCCACTTCCTGAATGGTGGGCACCAATTGCACCAAAAAGAAAAAAAAAAAAAAAGGTAAATAAAAAACTAGTATATCACTTCTCATTTCGAGATGGCATGGCAGCATCCTTCTCACTATGGCATTCATTATGGCTTTCCGGTGATTCTACTAAGTATAATTTCATCTCAATTTCTCATCCTTTTATTGCAAATAAAATAAATCTCCTGGATTCACAATATTAATTGCAAATATCTAGAAAGAAACTTTGTTGTTCTTAAAACATTCAATATAGTCAAAACCTTAACTCCCGTTAGGCCTTAATACGACCCATGCATCTAAATATTTGAGTACCCCTTTTCAAAGCAACAGTCGCAGAGGCGAGATTCAAAACCTAGACCAAGGGGACTTACACCGCTACCGACTAAAAATGCGGCGCATATGCATGCATGTATGTATATATATATAATTTCACATCTATGCTAATCTCAGTCTATTAATGATCTAATTTTGAGTCAAGTTGAGGTCAATTCAAAATCAACTTGAAAAAGTTTGATCTAAAAGTTTGGCTCGCAGCTCAACTTATTTATTTCAATCCGAGCCAAAACTTGAATAAATTTTCGAGCGACTAACGATCTTAGGGCTAAATTTCCTAAATTCAAAACCCTAACACCACCATAACTGTTAGCAATCTGATTTTGAGCTTAGTTGAGGTTGGCTAAAAATTATCTTGAAACTGTGTTTTGAAAATGCCGCTCAGCTTATCTTGAAACGAGGCTCGCGATTGGCCCATGGGGTTCGACCCGCGGCTTGTGTTTAGTGTAAAAATCCAACCGTTTTTTCGGATAAGCTGCTAAAACATGTTTTTTAAACGGTGATGTAATGTTTTGAAAACAACGCCTGCATTTATAAGTTACCCCAAACAATCCTTTTTTAACTAGTAGCTGATCTCATTTATCTGGATCCGACCCAGTCCAAGCTAAAATTTAAATCAATTCTCGAATTCGTGCTAAATCCACACAGCCCTATGCTAATCACTGCCGCTCCTCTGATTCTGTCATTAAATCTAATTATGAATGTCTGCTTAAAATTTCCTTAAAATTAATTTAATTTAAAACAGCCTAAACCCACCTTTAAATGCTCCACACCAGCCCATAAACCCCATTGCGAATCCTACCACGCCTGGAAGAAACTCGAAGCTGGAAAGTCGAGGACCGATTGTTTCCACCAAAACCTAGAAGATGAAAGATTGCTCGAGAAGGCGCAATCCTCTTCTCTCCCCTTCTATAAATTCTGATCCCGCGCCTCCCCCCCATCTCAATCAAATTCGAGTTAATTGCAGTTTTCAATTCTCAATTCCCCCATTCTATTCACTACGATGTCGATCATTCCCCGGAGCAACGTCTTCGATCCCTTCTCCTTCGACATCTGGAACCCATTCGAGAGTTTCAACACCATCTTCGAGAACGCGCTCTCCGCACCGGGTTCCAATTACGCCACCGAGGTTTCGGCTTTCGCCAACACACGCATCGACTGGAATGAGACCCCGGAGGCTCACATCTTCAAGGCCGATATGCCGGGTGTCAAGAAGGAGGAGGTTAAGGTGGAGGTCGTGGAAGGCGGCGTGCTTCAGATCAGCGGCGAGAGGAAGAAGGAGCAGGAAGAGAAGAACGATCGCTGGCATCGAATCGAGCGCAGCAGCGGTAAGTTCCTCCGCCGATTCCGATTGCCGGAGAACGCGAAGGTGGATCAGGTGAAGGCGTCGATGGAGAATGGCGTGCTTAGTGTCGTCGTGCCTAAGGAGGTGGCGAAGAAGCCTGAGGTGAAGTCGATTGAGATTTCTGGATAGAGGAAGAAGCTGGTTTGTGTCTTGAATCTCTGCTGTTCTTTGCTTGTTTTGTTGTTGATGATATGCTTGTGCTATTTCGCTGTGCGTTGGAAGCGGGAGTGTGTACCGCTGTTTGTAGAAACAGGGGATGGTTTGAAATAAGGAGGTGTTTAATTATCTATCTATTAAGGTAATGCTGTCCGATGTTTTGAATGTTTGTATTAGCATTCAAAAGTCCATTTTCAGGCTATGTGTTCAATAATTTTGATAAATATATGTGCTGATTAGAGCAGAGCTGATTAGAGCAGAGCTCTTAATAAGTAGTTGTGAAGCTGTCGGAAAATAATTTAAGATTATAAAAATTTGTGGTGATTATTATGATTTTTTTTTAAAGTCGAGCTTTAACTAGATAACTGTCAGTGCATCTAATCAGAATCGGTGAGAAAGTGTTTATCTCAATAGCAGATGTTTTGAAAAAGTTCTCAAAATTCATTTTATTCAAACAGATAAAATTACGTACGCTGCTGCATCGTCACAACACTGCTGCCCCAAATAGACCCTTATGTTAGTTATGTAAAAGTAGGGTGGGTAATTTAATTCAAAGATTTTCGATGTTTGAAAATTAATTTGAATTTCGGATCCGATATGGATTGGGTTGAGCTATGTGAGCCGATCTATAAGTTGTGATGATGAATTAATTTTTTTTCGAGTCAATTTCGAGCTCAATCAAAACTTGGAATGAGCAAGAGAGAGAAATTTTTATTTTTTTATAATTTATTTGAATTTATTTATTATAAGCTGGCCCGTTTGGAATGAGCCGACTTATTTTGATTTACAAGCAGGAACATATCCAAATAGATCGATTTTGTAGATTTAAAATTGAATATAACGAATTTTGAGTCACATTAAAGTGGTATCTAAGTCAGCTCAAAATTGAATCGTTCAGAATATTTTTTGCGCCTGTAATTGTATTTATAAGGCGTAAGATTTTAAGAGTATATATATATATATATTAACTATGAACCATCAAACCAACAACCAAAAAAAAAAAAAAAAAAAAATTGAACGAAAAAAA
>NW_018164546.1:222355-225397 GCF_001263595.1 Phalaenopsis equestris | reverse complement strand
AAAAATGAACCATAAAACCAACAACCAAAAAAAAAAAAAAAAAAGATTGTACGAATAAAAAATATAATTAAAACTGGAGCTGCTGAATTGGAAGGTGAACGGGTGTGTTCGTTTAAGAATTCAATTAGGTTTATCATAAATCAAAATATAGTTACTCTGATCAATGTGATAGTTGAAGATTGTTATCTAAGAAAGGAAGTGATATGTGCCAGAATATTAGCAACAATAGAGTAATAAATTATTATCTTAATATTGCTGAAGATTTAGCACACACCTAGAAGAAAAAACAATCACTAGAGATACTAGAAGTTTTTTTTTTTTTTGTGAAAAAACTAGAAAGAAAAAAAAAAATCACGGGGTTTGACTCAGTTATAAAAATCTATTATAAGTTGATTACAGAGACTCATTGTCTCGCAGGTGGGAAATGATTATAAAGTCTACCGAATTATATAGTCGATGTGCGGACAAACTTGTTGGAAGGAACGAACGACAAACAATGTTGTTCGGTGACGACCGATGAGTGGTGGTCGGCGGTAGTGGACGGCGGTCGGCTGCAATTGACGATGACATTAGTGATGCTGGACTTCAGCTCTTTTTTAAACCTTCAAGCTCTTTCTCAAGCTTCAAACTCTCCTCCTCCCACATGAGAGAGATGAGTTTTATTTATAAAGTTCTGGATGCAATTAGTGTAAGAATATGAACCAGTTTGATCCAATGGCTCAGAGGATTTCTCTTGATCAGACGGTGTTTGATGGACATTTGAGTGTCTTAACTATATTGAAGTTGAGCGATCTTGGGCTCATTGGATTCGTCTCATTGAAATGCTCGATTCAACTATGAATTTGTCGGATTCAACATTTGTTTGACCTTCCAAATGTGTTCGAAAAATGTTCAAACATGATTTGGTTATTTGATCAGGGCTTGATTTTGCTTAGATTGGATCATGTTGGTATCATCAAGCCGATGAGCTATTAGTTTGCTGGAATCAGAGCTCTGAATGAATTTTTATCAATTTTTGAATATTTCTTGCTCAAAAGGTTGCCTTGAGATTCATATCATGTCTCAAGACTTTTGTTGGATGAAGGATAATTGTTGGAGTCGGTGCCTTAAAACAATGACTAATTAGTCATTTGCTTTGGTGTTCTTCTTTAGAATCAATGAGTTTCACATTCACCTCTTTTTTGAATAGCCTTACTTTATATAGTTGTTAAAACTCTCATTTTACTATATATTTTATTCTACCTTCTTACAAACTCTAGAGTTTAGCCCTTCTCGATATTGACTAATTTCTATGAATGTGTTTTCTTTATAATTCTTCCTTCAATAATACGTCTTAACCACAATTGATAATTATTTATGCCTCAATAAAATGATTTAGCAAAAAAAGGTCAATGTTTAAACTTGTTGATCTGCTGAACTAAATTCTTCATGATTTAAATAGATTATAAAATTTAAATAAAACATCAAAATAAAAAAAATGTTGTCAAAATATTTTTTTCTTAATAAATAGAAACTAGAAAAAGGAAATCTTAATTGACAATAAAAAATTTGTGAGCTCCAAAACTTAATGGCCCAGCCTCAAAAGAAGAGAAAGTAATGAGAGCAAGGGAGTTTATCTGTGAGATTTCAAAATAAAATTTCATAAGGCAGATGGGATAGTATATAAGACACTATTTAAAGATTTCGCTCTCATTTTATGAGAACCTTAAGATAAGTAGTTTGAGGTTTTTCATAGGTGCAAACCACCCCTCCAAATAATGGGAAAGCACTATCAATTCACACTTAGTTGCCGTCATTTTTTAGCACGCTCTTGTTTTCACTGCTTTGTTGGAGTGCCTGACGCATTGTATTGTGGAGGAAAGGTGCTAAATCCGACCAAATTGAGCCCGGTGCCACGATGCCTTTTTGCTAGTGTCACGACACTGGTGCCCCCATTGCACCATGTCGTGTAACTGTGTGCATGTGAGCACACTTGAGCATTTTGGAGAGACCTACCATGTGTCATCGCATTGTTACTTGGTGCCACGTCCTTCAATAAAATAAATGTGGGGCCTACATTCGGGTACAATTACACATGTATCAAGGTTTTTGACTAGAATTTGACCTAGCGTTGTAATGCTGGGCAATTAATGTTATGATTTTTAATCAATGGAATTGTTGTTGACCGCTCGAAATAGACGAAGTAATTATGCAGCACCAATTCATTTATGAATAAGACTGGGGTGGAACAGTTTTGCCATGCAACCCTATTCCAAAATTTATATTTCCCCTACTCAAAATCCCCTCTGTGCTCTGACTTTTGGTGGAGAAAATGACACCTAACTCGTGTTTCAATGGGAAGACAACGACATATAGCGTCTTCGATGCATGATGCTTCATCTGTGCTGAGGCACAAAAGAGGTACGAAGGATCTCTCTCCCGCCGTAAACTCATATCGAAGCGTGGATTTAGCAGACCCACTAACTCTATCACCTATAATATTTTAATCCGGTTTGGGAGTTTGATGTGTATTAAGTATGTATGATATGTATACGCTATCTTATATTATTTGTGTAATTTTTATGTTTTTAGCTGTACTTATAGTTTTATATGTAGTGTACACGTGATTAGGTAATTTGTAGAGCAAAGGAGAAGAAACAAACTCAAAATAGGCTGAATTGGTGCATATTGTCACGAACAAAAAGTCCCACATCGGCTGGGTGTAGGGCCTAAAAGTAGTATTTAAGTCTTGGGCTACTCACCACCCCGAAGAGCTCTTTTGGGAGGTGAAAAGTGGTATTAGAGCAGATTACTGTCTGTCAGGTGTGTGGACTCTCCATGGTCTAATGGGACCCTCGGAGGAGCCGACCCGAGACGAGAGCGTCACGTGATTGGGTGGAGGAAAATGTCACTGACAAAAAGTCTCACATCGGCTAGGTGTAGGGCCAAAAAACAATATTTAAATTCCCGGCTGCCCATCACCTCGAAGAGCTCTTTTGGAGGTGACTACGCTCTAATCTTAGGCGCACAGATTCCAATTTTAGGCGCCCATAAACCTATAAT
>NW_018164546.1:207439-222255 GCF_001263595.1 Phalaenopsis equestris | reverse complement strand
GCCCCACCATTAGACTCCTAACGCAAACTACGTTAGGAGTCTTGAAGTAATATTTCTTCTAAGTTTAAAGCCTTGCATATGTCATGTGCATGTATTCCAGTGTGTCAGTGTGAGAAAAAAAAGATCTATTTGGTTTCAGTAAGTTTGAGCCTCATATAAGCTCAACTCAATAATTGAAATTCCAACTCAATTTAAGAGATTAGTTTAAACTTTCAATTAAAAGCTTAAATTATATTATAAGCAACTCTACTCCAATCTTTAGAAAGCTTGCAGCAACTTGATCAATTTACCTAAACCTTTTCTTTAAGAGCACAGTTTCTTAGCATCACCAAAAGCTTCTACAAATATCAACCACCATAGTTACAGACAGTACTCACAGGAGTTCCCTTTTAAACCTATACAATATTATCATTCCTGTATAAGCTATGATAAAACATAGCAGTTTTCTGATAAAGATGAAAAACTTGAGAGACATTTTATCCATACCCTTAATATAAGCTTATAGGTTCAATAAGAAGCTCATCCAAAAGATCATCCATTACTATATTCTCCAGTTCTCTTCCAATCTCCTCCTTATCATCCCTCAAATCTACCCTTTTCAGCGCAGTGAGATTTTCTCCAAAACTCATGTCCACATTGCTCATTTTCTCAACCACTGCCTGCCATACTTCCTCAACAAGGCCATCATGAACCATTTTGGATTGTGATGAAGTCTTCAGTTCGATGATATCCGCCAAAAGAGAATTCGTAAGATCGAATAAAAGTTTTCGATCCGATCTCGACCACGAGTTGAGCAACTTATATTTCTTCTCGAGCTTGTCGAAAAAGTTTGGACTGACTGGATATTCTGCAGTAAAGAGGGCATCCGGTTCGGGTTTAAGAATGTCGCCGTCGATGAGGATGTCAAGTACATATGAATGGTCTCTCTCCTCTTCGTCTCTAAATGCTTGAAGTATGCCATCATGCTCGGAGAAGGGCTCCGCTGCGGTGTCTTCATCACTGGAAATATGTGCTTCCATTTCTTCTGTGTGAGTGAGTGCTGATTCCTGTTTGAGAAGGCGAAGCTGCATCCTAAGGTCTGCAAGATAAAGTAGTTATAGAACAATTTGATGGTCATTTCAATCAGAACACGCCACCCAATTCTTATGTATTTACATATCTGACACCTAAACTTTAATTTTTACATTTATACCAGCCAAATCATTTATATCACAACAAAAATACTACCCATTTAACTTTTAAAAAGTGAAATACACATTCTCATGCTTAGGGAAGGTGTCAAGTATGTAAAAATTGAAGTTTAGGTGTTAGATATGTAAATACATAAGAATTGAGTGGTATATATGTATATAAATCTTAATTTCACTTACCCTGAAGATCTGCACTTATCTTTTCAAAGCAGCCAGTGCTGAACTCTTCTTCTTCAAATGGGGCCTCCAAAACTGAAACTGGACTTGGCTGATCAGCCTCCTTGTAACTTTCAGGACAAGCTGATTCAGAGTTATCGCAGTGAGCAGCAAGAAGTTGATCTCCAACATGGTTGATTAAGGGTTCCTAAGTGCACAGAAAATGTACATGAAAACCAAGAAATGGATTCCAAAGCTAATAATAATTTAATTAAAGGCTTTAATATGATGAACATTAAAGGAGATATTAATTAATTAGGAATTTGTAAGGGCTACAAGTTGGTCTGGAATAATTAGCCAGATGGTAAGTACACCACCAAGTTGGTCTGGAATTTGTAGGTGAAGGCGAGTGAAATAAACTGGAAGAAAGTACACTTCAGTATTCATAAACTAAATAAGCCCATACATTTTCAAAGATAATAAAATAATAATAATAAATTTGTTAGTTGTATTATAGGTCCAACCATATGTTAAAATGGTAGAGAGTTGATCTGATAAATTTAACAAAAATAAAAATGAAATTGAACCAAAATTAAAAAGTCCCTCCCTCTAAAGTGTAATCTTATGTTAAGTATTTGACATATTTTTAGACTTATTGGAATGAGTATAAAATGGAAGGAGATTTTATTTTTCGTTCGATTTGAAGTCAAAAGAATTCAATGTAAAACTAGAAGGCCGCGATGGCACAATAGCAAGGTGTAAACAGCGCAGGCGATGGGTAGGCAACAATGGCAGCCAACTGGCATACATTATATGAAGTTTGATTAAATTGGGCAAATTTTAAATAAATTTAAAAAGAACAAAAAGGTGAATTTTAATTACATTAACAAGTTACTTTACATTCATTTTTTCTCCAGTAAACAGCTAAATTTTGAAACCCCTAAATTTTTTTTTTGCTTTGCATTTGTTTTCCTAGTAAACCAAATAGCTCCTGATTTAAAGAGTTGAAATACATTATTTAATAGAAATAAACTGGTCACAATCTTCAGACACTTCAGAATTAAAAATAATGAAATCAATGATGTGATCGTAAAAATATTAACTAAAATTGCATCATATTTCCTATTCAAATTACAAAAAAAGAGGTTAATATGGTGTGATTATTGAAAATTAATGAAAGTTGAATCATACACTCATATCCAAATTTAAAAAATAATAATATCTTTAATCTATAATTATCTTTCAAAAGTACTCTAGTCAATTCAAAATTATATCACATGGCAGCCATAAAGCATGTGACAAGTGTCACATACAATTTCCAGGTACACTAGTTTAATATTATGAAGATCAGGGTCAAGGAAATAAAGGAAACATATTTCCTGCTCAAGAAAAGAATGAAATATGTTTTCTAATAGTTGCATTTCTATGGTTACACACTGAATCAATGAAAGTATTGGACAAAACAAACTACAATTGTGTCAAATTTATGTTATTATTTGCGTTCATTGGCCAATGAAAATAAGGCTCCATCGGAACTTGGAACGTGAGTTCAATATCACAATATATTTTGTAATGAACTAAAGACTAGTCTTCAATTATCAGTTTAGAAGTTTGGGTTGAAAACGGGCTTTGACAATATGTATAATGGTCAACCCTCTTAAAAAATGTATCAAAGAAATATGATTGTAAAATGGAAATTGCAAGAACTAGTCCCTTTTAAAAATTATATTATGAAAACAAGAAATTTAATTTTATTTAAGTTACTTTCTAAAAATACCCAATGAAAGTTCAAGGAATAAGAATTGAATTATAAGAAAGATTATCAGAAATAAATCAAGAATCTCCCCCCACAAGAGCTCCAAAATTCAAGATTGAATCATTAGAAATGAGTTTGCTGCCAGAAACATGTTCATACTGGATGGGGTAGAAGCTGAAGGTTAGCCAACCAAGCAGCACTTATTATTCCAGTCCCAATATGAATGGAGATGAGAGAACTCTATAATTATTCTTAAGCTAAAATAATTATGACAGTCAGAAGGCTTTTTTCTTCACACAGCTGTGATCAAATTCATATTAGGCATTCAAAAAAAACTAAGAAAAAAGCTAAAAGCTCACCTTTGGCGCAGGCTCATGTTCATCACACTCTGACAGTATCACATTCTTTTCTGATTTTGTATAGTCCTGAAGCCTCTCAAGACCATTTTCTCTATATGTTAAAGAAAAGTTGTCGGCATTACTTTGAGAAACTGATAGATTGTCATCCATATCCTTTATTTCACTAGCACATTCATCAGGGAGCTCAATATCTTTATTCTGCTTTTCAGGAAGGTGTCTCAAATCATTATTAATTTTTAGTTTTTCTGAACTCACATGAATCTCCCGTTCAATTAATGCATTTTCTTCTCCATCTGAATGATGCTCGTCATTTTTACCAACATATTTCAGGTTCATGAGTGCAGTGTTTTTCTGCCTCATGAAATCATTATCAAGAGGCACCCAGTTACTCATTCCTTCTACCTTCTTATGCATAATTCTGTCGGCACGGTTTCCCCGTCGATTTCTGGAGTTCCTCTGAGAACTTTCACGGATTAAAGATGAAGCTGGAAGAGATTTGGACCTTGGTACACTCCTAGAGAAATCATCTTTCCAACCATCCTTGCTGCTGATTCCCAAAGGATGATTCCTTGGTTCTATAAAATCTTGTCTAACAAACTTTCTTTCTGGGACTTTCTTAACAGCTGGAGTATCTAAAGTCATCTTAGGTGTCTCATTGTCAGATAAAGTTAGCATCTCTGCCAAAGTACTTGATGCTCTATTAGAAAACCCCATTTCCTGAAAGTGGTTAGTCAATTTCCATCTTTCTGAGATGCGTTTTCTAGCCTCTTTAGTGACTGATGACTCGGTTGGAAATGACAATGAATGATTTGAGTCATAGATATTAGAAGTCAAGAGAGAAGTCTGAAAGTTGTTCCCGTTCAAGGTGGTTGATGGAGTACATGGGCCTTTATCCTTTTTATAATCATTTAAATTTGCAACCGAAACCTTCTTTCTTTCAGAAGCAGAGCTCTTCAACTGATTGGTAACTTCTTTAGAAATTTCCCTTGACCCTTTTATCTTGCGCCCCATAATTTCTGCAGTGTGATACAACTTTTGGTGAGCTCTTTCTTCATTACATAACTCCATAATCTCATGAACTGGAAATTTTAAATTATTTGTAAGACTATACTGAAGATTATCCAATGAATTTGCCAAAGGGATGGTTCGTTCTGCTTTCCGAGCCTAATGAAGACTGGCCTTAAGAATAACTATTTGAGTGGGCTGGGCATAATATTCGTCTTTTTCAGCATATGTTTATTCTAATAACTTTTTCAGCAGAGAACACATATGCTCCCTAGATGGGTGAGTGTAGCAGTTAGCTGCAAGTTTCCTAAAAGATTCATTCTTTTCTGATCCAAAAGATGATTGAAAGCTTGCAGTTGGACTGCCTTTTGATGCCATGAGAATTGAGGGATAGATGGCTTGTGGAGGGGACGAAGAGCGAGTCCGGTCATGGAGATGCTTTGGAACTTTTTGAAGAAATGGTGGATAAATATCCATATCTAAGTTCTCTGCATCAAAATGTTCTTTACTTCTTCGAGGCATTCGTTCGGTTGAACGGCTTGTTGAATCAATGAAGCTCTGTTGCATAAAAATTTTATCAATTTTATGCTGTCGCAAGCTGGATGTTCCTTTCTTAACAATCCGGTCCTTCTGCTTCTCATCCTTTGGCCCTTGCTCAACCTCGCAGACGTCTTTAAACTCTGGGTGTTCTTCATTTTTTGACTGATATAAACAGTTAACATGGGTGGTGATCTTTTCATCGAAGTCATTGGAAAGCACCTTTTTTGAAGAGTTTCTCACTTCCTTTGGTGGTTTTAAGGGCTCAGGAGAAGGCAGTGCCTCGAGACCCATAAGCCGAGCAATCAAACTTGGTGATGATCGCCTTATTGGCTTTTTTCTAGACATCTCTTGGTCTATCAATGCTTTAATTGGCATTCCACTAGCTTTCTTAGAATAACTGCTCTTGAACTCTAGGGTTATCTGGTAAAAAAAAAAAGGAATACAAAAAAAAAAAAAATCAATCGTAGATTGCTGCAGTGTAGATAATACAAAATGTTTGCTTTTTATTGAGAAAAACTGAAAGAAATACGGATGAAAAGATTTAAAAAAAACGAAGAAAACAAGAATCCAGAAGCTATGCTTACTGAATTTGTCTCTTCAGCTGAGTCACATTCATAATTTGAATCATGTACCGTCCTCAATAATTTGATCCGGCTCTTGGAATGAGCATTTTCTGAAATAAAGGAAACGTCATAATATACAGAAACACATCAAAACATTTTCAGAAACAACCACGCATAGTGAAAGATCAGTTCTTTGAAGTCATTTATGTGCTTAATTTCTGATTATTGTCGAAGGAGCTCATTGCAAAAGTTGCCAGTAAAATGCGCACTTCTTCTATTAAACTTCTATAGAAAATTTCTTTCTATAAAATTGAAGCAAAAAAAAATTACTAAACATTTCTTTAACTATCTTGATTTTGTCATACAAATGGACTAATCAAATTACCATAAAAAGTCAAAGAATCACTATTTACCTACATCCCAAACTATTCCATCTATCAAAATTAGCAAGTATTTCAGTTAATTGATCCATTAGGCAAAGGATCATTCAACTCAAAGGACCTAGAAAGGAAAACAAACTTCTTGAAATTTCAGCACAATATGACGGTATTTCAAACAAACAAAAGTAAATTGCGACTGTAAAAGTTTTTTGCTCAACTTGGTGGAATTCTTAAATAGAATTGATGAAAGCAGACAAGTATTGGTCAATTCATCCATGCAAACTTCATAAGTTACATAATTATCTTAATCTTCCTGATTTTTAGAAAATGGCCGGAAATGTAAAAACAAAACAACGAAGTAATAGAATCTAACTTTTGCACGAGCGTGTGGTACGTTTGGGAAATTCAACAAGAGTGTAATAAGCATCAGAACAAACTCAAAGAAAAGTAAAGCATAGAACCTGGTAAGAAAAATAAACAACAGCGCTTCAATAAGTTTTCCATATTCATAGAAAAAAACACACAATTTAAAATAAAAATAAAAGCATTGCATGGAGAAAAGAAAGTCAATCGAAAAGGATTGTTTTCTACGCACGTCATGTGAGAGATATATATGAACCATTAAGCTTTATTAACCAAACCCCTATCAGCTAATCTACACCAAAATTTGTCTATGTCGAACAACAAAAAGTTGAGATACATCAGAAAGGAAGCACTGTTGATATCTCCGACAAATCTCTATCATGTGGCAAGAATCCTGAGGCATGAAACGGATGTCAAAGCAATCTTTTGAGTAAGAAACAGTCAAACTTCAATGAAGAGTCTTTCAGAGCTCTGATTTCAACAAATTTATAGTTAAACTGACCGACTCGATGAGATGGATCCAATGATACTAAACTTGAGCTAATCTAAGTCAAATCAAATAAAGATTAAGCAAGTAAATTATTGTGAAAGTTTTTCAGACATATGTGGAAGGTCAAACAGATGTCAAATGCGATAAACTTATAGTTAAATCGAACATCTCAATAAAATAAATCTAATGAGCTCAAAATCGTTTAATTCTGACATCGTTAAGATACTCAAATATTCATCAAACGACGTATGACTAAAGAAAGTTCTATTGACCATCTGATCAAAATGGTTTATATTCTTGTATTAATTGCTCATATAACTCCATAAATTGGATTCACCCCTCTCATGAGAGGGAATGAGAGCTTGAAGCCTGAAAGAAGAGCTTGAAGCTTAGAGGAGCTGAAGTTCAACATTACTTCTACAGTCGTCGACCACCGCCGACTGACATCGACCACCGTTGATCATGTCTAGTTGGTTGTTGTCAATCACTATCGGTCGGAGCCCAGTTTTTACAACAAGTTCATTTATGTACCAACGTTGACTCCGAAGAGCGTTCAACTCTTTTCCGCCTAAGGGACGAAAGATTGTACGTGCAATATCCAGTTTATAATGGATTTCTTTAACTGGGTTTGGCTCCGTGGTTTTTTCCCTTTCTGTCGACCATTTCTCGCCCGTGGGACGAATGAATGTACATGTAATATCCATTTTATAGTAGATTTCTTTAGCTAGACTAGGCTTCATAATTTTTTTTCATTTCTGGGGATTTCACATAAAAATTTTTGGTAATTTTACTATTCATTCTCTTTTATTTGAGTGTGTTGAATTCTCATGCAATGCTGAGATAATAAACCATTACTTTAGCACAACGAATTTTCTAGCACGCATCAATTTGTTGTTGTTTGTGAGAAATAACACATTCTCATCATTAAAATACTTATAAGAATTGTTGCATGACCACCAGACACAACACTCACAACAACAGAGCATCCCACTCCACATCCTTCATTTCACAAGACAGCCACGGAGTCAAGGTTATCAGGCCCCCACATCCTCCTACTTCAGAAGACATTACCTCGCTGACAAAGGTGTCTTGAGTCATTCTATGGAAGACCAAGTATAAAAGATAGAGGAGTTTCAACATAAGAACATTCATCTCCTACGCATGGAGCGACAACCGCAACTCAATGAAACTTACTTACCACAAGTTCAACATTAAACAAGCAATACCCAACTCACCAGATTCTCTCATAATGATGAAACAATTACCCTATCGAGACAGAACACTGATCTTCTCGACATTAAAAGTTCCACTCATCCGTTTCATGCCGCTCAACTGGCACCGCCTCGCCGTACTATCGCTTCTGTTGATATCATCTGAGATGAGCGAAGACATCTGTTCGGGAAGAGTTCCCTCTAAATAAAAGGGATAGCTACTCTGCTCACTGCAACTTCCAAGAAACCTCTCCTTTGGCTGATGCGGTTCTCTAACACTCTATCCCAGTGGATTTCAAACTCCCAAACATCGATTTCTATTAAAGGGTACGAGCATGTCGACCACCATCGAACCATCATGGACATTCACCTTGCTTCAGAATACAAGTTAATTTGTGCACTGACGTTGTAACTCTAAAGAGTGTTCAACTCTTTCCCACATGTGAAACGAGAGACTGTACATGTAATATCCACTTTATAGTGAATTTATTCAGCTGGGTAAGGCCCTTGATTTTTTCACTTTCTGAATTTTTAACGTAATAACTTCTAGTGCAACGCTAAGAACATAATCAATTACTCTACCCCCATGAATTTTCTTGCATGCATCGACAGTAAAATTTACACCTATAACTCAGAATCAGAGAAGGTAGAATCAACGAAAACCCCACATTCCATCATCCAAGCTCAAGAATCAATCACCCCACATAACCCGTAAAGGAGAGAAAACCACACAAGACAAACCTTCCGCAAGACTGTTGCCAGCAGACGACAAATCGTGCCTCAGAACAGATGCCCTGCGACGCTTCTCTGTACTCTGTGATCGACGCATCTCTCTTCGTCGCGACACGCGAATCCTTTATCTGGAGCTCGCGAGAAGTAAAAATTAAGTACTGTAGCAGCCAAAGTAACGGGATCAGAGAAAGAGTTCTGCCCGGAGAAGGAAAAAGTGTAAAGATCCGGATTTAAGGAAGTGAAAGGGAGATCTATCAATGGTAGGCAGATGCAATAAATGACGCTGAGAAGCAACCTGCTCACATCCTCTCTCTCCCTCTCCCTCTCGCTGGCCTCACTCCTGGAGTTGAAGCTGCGAGGTATACTGGAAGAAGAGGGGTAGAATTTTGAATTCGAAACGGAGAGGAGGGGAGAATGAGCCGCTTTTCTCGGGTCGGGACTCGGGAGGCTTTTGGCGCACGCGAGGGAGGTGATGGGGTAGTTTGGTAAATTAATGAATAGAGGAGGGTAACGATTTATGGTCGAGGCGTGAAGAAGAAGACAAGTAGGGAGAGAGAGAGAGAGAGAGAGAGAGAGAGAGAGAACGGGGGATGGGGCCCAGTCACGGAAAACGCGGGTGGGGTCGGCTTACGGGGGATTGGGCCCAGTCACGGAAAACGCGGGTGGGGTCGGCTTTTCTTTACGGGAACACGCCTTACGGCGAGGAGTTGCTCGCGTCGTGATGCGAAGTCGGGTGGTTTTATCAATTTCGCGATTTAGTTTTAATTTTGATTTCGTTGTTTAATCTTAGAAAGTATTTTAAAGTACGTATTTAGATTTTTTTTCTAGTTCCGACCATCATGCATACATATCTCAGAGCTAAACTTACATATTTACAAGCAAAGCATCCAATGTGTGTAAGCATGGATTTCAACATTAAATATTATACACTTATGTTACTGATGTGATGCGAAAGAATGGATGTTTTGACGCTAAAAATTATTGTTTTTATGTGAGCTGCATGAATGCATAAAAATTAGGTGTTATGTATGTGATCATGTCAAGAAAATTCACCGCAGCAACAACAATGTAAAGTATTATCATCTAACGTAGAAACCTAGCGCACAATCAGATAGAATTACAAAAATAATTGTGATGCCAGAAGTTTTTGTATCAAGATTTGTGTCATATATTGAGATTCGTGCTAGATGATGGAAATTTGTTTGTGGCGTATCAGTATGTAAATTCGCCCTTTTTTTATATTGACTGGTACATATAATTTGATGGAACCACCACTAATAAAATTATAATAAAATGTTAGAAAAAGTTATTAATACATTACCATAATTTTTTATAAATTAGTAAAATTAAAAGTTTTAAATTTTAACTTTGGAACATTTAAAAATTCATTTTTAAAAATTTGTTATGAAAATATATTTATAAATGAAACAAACTTGAGTATTCATATTAAACTTGAATTTGTTCTAGAATCACACCAAGTTATTATTGCGTTAACAACTATGAAGAAAAGAAGTTGATTCAGGGGAATGGAGCTAGACGAGGATGAGTGAAAGATGATTTGCAAATGATATATTTGGGTCAATCCTACTCCAAGTCTCCAAGTGTGAACGCCTGAATTCTTGTAGCTCTGCCTCTATTGTGATTTACGGGGCCGGGGGAAGTCAATTTTTGACAGAGTCATGAAAGTTTGGATACTATGTTTTTGAATCTCTAGTTTAAAATAGTAGTTTGTCAATGTCTAGTTGTAGGCATTCAGTCTCCGTTGTTTGGTCTCAATCGCTCAGCCTCAGTTCTCATACTTATTAGTGCTTGCAGTCTTTTTTGATTGCCCACTATTTTGAGCTAGTATCACCAGCTCATCTGGAGCGGCTTCCACTGATTGGTAAGTCATGAGCTAGTGTCACTAGCTGACCCCCATTGTCTTTTTTCAACAAATATAGTTAGTCAATATCGCTTGGCCACTTTTATCAACCATTGATCAATATCGATGTCTATCATCCCTCGCTAATCTAACATTCCTTCCATCACATAAGCCTAAATTACAGCTAATAATTTTAAACCCACTTTATCCAATGAAATAAAAGGATAGATTCAATAATTTTTACTCTAAACAGTGATCGTATGCAAAGGACAGTGTGTTAGAAAAATAACATTAAATTTATACTGCAAACGTGCCAACCATAAAAATGAATATGACAAATCATATAATAATGGCTATGATATCAAGGTTGGCTTCAATCAAGCATTTATATTTATATGGGACCACACAACAACAAATGCCTACCAAGCTTCAAAAGAATACATGGAGAGATCCCTTCGTACATTAAAGCATATCACTCTGATGAAGATGGAGGAAGAACGACAAATCATTGTGCTGTTACAATATCTCAAGAGACAACATATTGCCACTTGCTCCTATTGCCGCGATTGAAAGCTTTTGTAATAATTTTCCAACGTAGTTTCTTTATTTATTATTTTGAAATAAACACAATGCACATACATTCACTCAATCATGATGAGACAACTAAATAAATACAAGGTTCTATGTTGAGATTTATAGATATCATTGATGAAAAAACATACAAGGATAAAAATATTTAGATTGATTATATCTATGGCTACTATAATGAGATCATTTAGCAATGCAAATCCATATAAGATTTTAATTAAGAAAAAAAATTTAATTATACTGCACACGCCAAAACTGTTAGCACGAATCTCAAAGCAGTCTGGTGGGTAAGGACAACGACCGGGAACTCAAAGCGACTGACCGAGGAAGCAGGATGTGAACCAGTTGCTCGACGACCGACCGCTCTATCGGTTCGGTAGACCCACACTGTCAAGGGATTCAATCGACAGACCGCGCTTACGTCCCAGTAGCCTAAGCTTCTTTCCGGATCGTTCGATTACAACTAGTCGATGGACCAGCTTTGCCTCGAAAGGAGCGATCACCACACAATTGGTCGCCCCGCCGACCGTCACCGACCACCAAAGTCGGTAGCCACTATCGACCACCATCACCGTTGATCGCCGCAGCATTTGGCCACCACCCGGTAGCCAACACCGGCTCCTCCCGCCCATCGCACGCCGCCGTTTGCTATAAACAATTTTACTTGCATCTATCATAATTATTTTGCGGTTCATTAAGTTTACAAGAAAAGATGATAAATGATTCCCAATATTTATCCAATCTTTTGTCCGATTTTACATATATTGACAAATAATTATAAATAATATTAGCTTTTAAGGACAAAATGTCCGATTTAGAATCAGTCCCCAAACAATTTCCTTATTTAAATTATTAATAGGCTGCCCCCCATGGTCGAGAACACGCAAATAAAAAATTGTGACTTCATAACAATTAGCCAATTAAAATAAGTTTTTATATGGTAAAATGCAGCATATCAAGTATGGGACACGATATGATCCTGACACGGATGAGAGTTAGATAAGATATTTAAATTTTTAAAATTTTTTACTTTTAAGAAAATTATTTCTATCAATATTATTTTAATCCATATTACATAATAAAAAATTGATTTAATATTTCTGTCGGCAGAAGCTACGCCTGTCAAAAAGGGAAAATATTTGCGTAACATAAGATGTACGTAGCTCTGCGTACATCAGGGGTTATTCAGGGGGTACAATGGAGTTCTATCTGGGTTATACCCCCTTGTAACCTCCGGTATAACCCGGATATAACTCCCCTGTACACCCAGAATAACCTCTGATGTACGCAGCGCTGCGTACATCTTATGTACGCAAATATTTCTCGTCAAAAAGGCTCGTTGTCCTCGAACAGCTCGAGTTCGGCTTGTTCACTAAGTTAATAAGTACGAACAACTCGAACAAAGATCGTTCGTATTCAACTCGTTTTGGCTCGAAATACTATTAATATATATATATATTTGATGAGTAGTATTTTTAAAAAACTTAATTAACCACAAGACTATAAAGATTTATAATCAATTATAAATATTAATTAAGAAAATAGAATAAAAATTATTAAATTAGATTCACATTATGTTTTAATATAAACAAAATATTTTAAATCTTGCCCCAATCCTTAACTTCTAATAGCTACCTGATTAAAGTTGTCAAAACGTCTTTTTGTTCTTGAACGGCTTGTGTTCGGCTCACTAAGCAAACGAACCGAACACGAACTCACTTTTTGAGCTCGAAATATAAACGAGCCGAACACGGACCGAGAGTCGTTTACACCCCTAGCAGAAGCAACAATTCTAAAAAAATCTCAAAAAAATGTGGCAATTACATACATAGTACTCAAAATTTTGCTATTTATAAAAATGTATCTTTTTCCATCTTTTTTTTTTTTTAATTCTTACTAAAGTATCAAATTTATAATAAAGCTTCAAGCCATTTTTTCTTATTTTTGAACGTTGCATGTGTAAATAACAAAAGGCCTAGATGTTTGTTTAATTTATAAATAACAAAATTTTGGAAATGCTTGTAAATATCCCCAAAGCAACTTAATATCATTGTTAAGTAATATTAAGGCGCATGACTTAGCCTATGTTCGCAGAGTCAGTACAGCGGCGCTGTCGTGTTGCACTGTCATTTCAAATGTTTGGCAAAAATATATTTTGTCGGCTTATATGCACCATCACCTACATTGAAAATAAAATAAAATTATAATGAAAAATAATTACTTGTGCAATAGTTCCAACAAACCCTTAATTAGAGGATTATTTATATTGATAAAAAATTATAGATAATAAGATCTATGAGAAAATCTAAAATAAGGTTGATGAAATAAATATTTGAGTTTTATTTTATTTTTTCTAATTTTTTTAAATACATAATTGAGCTTAATTGATCGTGTTTTGTATAATATAAGTGGAACAGTACGTACAAAATGCCCGAATCATACCCCCAAAATGTCAGATATAGTTTTAACTTTCTAAAACTGAACACATTACATGCATATATATATATATATATATATAATCTATGAGAAAATCTAAAATAAGGTTGATGAAATAAATATTTGAGTTTTATTTTATTTTATTTTATTTTTTCTAAATTTTTTAAATACATAATTGAGCTTAATTGATCGTGTTTTGTATAATATAAGTGGAACAGTACGTACAAAATGCCCGAATCATACCCCCAAAATGTCAGATATAGTTTTAACTTTCTAAAACTGAACACATTACATGCATATATATGGTTATTATACGAGTCTTCAGTCATTTCTAATGTATACAATTCGAGTAGCAGCTCCTTAAGGTCAATTGTGTCTGAGATGATTCAAACTCCAAACCTGAGAGGTCTTATGTCATGTATATCAACCAACAGACCGGACTACATGACGCGCGCGCACACACACAAATTTATATATGACATAAAGCACTCTAATGTACTTAAAATAATATTAGAATATCCCATAAAAATTTGCCTAAAATAATTTATCTTAACACACGCTGAAATTTTTTTTTTTTTTTTGGTGTTGATTTATCCGAAAAAAACAATGAATAATTAATATCAAAATATTTTAGTTAAAAATTATTTATTTTTAAAAAGAAATCAACATTCTTCTCTCTATGCTGTTATGGAACTCAGAGCAGGTACCTTTACCTGCAATAAATAACGTGGATCTCAAATCAAGTATTCATTATTCAGCAGATGGCACCATCTAGAAATTTAACATGATGGCCACTTTTCGCCCTTTGTCCGCATAATCATTGTTTTGTTGGAAAGTTTCATTCACATAAATACTACTCAAATAATTATATATATATATATAAGAAATGATCGAGGCTATTATAAAAGCCCTGAACATCAATTCGAGCACCACACCTTAGACTCGAGGGGTATCGAACCCCAGAACAGACGGGACTTACAACTGACAAGTTAGATGCACTCAGGCGGGATCATATGAGCCCATAACGACTTACCGGAAGCTATCATATGAGCCCATAACGACTTTCATGAGTCTAAACATTAGATCCCGCACTGCAAGTTAGATGCACTCAGGCGGGATCAAACTCATGACCTTAAGAAACTTACGCCAGCCTACGCTGCCAAAGAGTCATGACAATATATATATA
>NW_018164546.1:202095-207428 GCF_001263595.1 Phalaenopsis equestris | reverse complement strand
TATATATAAGTAAAAATTAATGTTTTGGTGTTAGATATATAAATACATTGGAATTAAGTGGGATGTGACTAAATCTTTTTTTTTTAGTTTTTTATATTTTATTTTTTTAGGAGTACAATCCAATATTTTGAGTTTCTTTATTTTAATTTTAAATAATATGTTGCACTTTCAAGCATGTTTTATTTGAATGCTTTGATACTTTTCATAAGCAATCTCAATTAAATTTGAGAAAATACTTTCATTGCTAAAGTTTCTTGCTATAAGATAATATCTATCCTATTTTTATATAGAGATAAGAGGAATGTTAGGATGAGCTCAGTCCATTTAATTTAGCAGTTGAGAGTTTCAATTCTCTCTCTAAGATCATAAATTTATAATTAAATTAGTTCAAACTTCCTCCATCCAAAAAAAAAAGTTAGAAAAAAATTAGCTTTAGATGATAGAATTAAGTGATGATTTTGAATGCTAGATTAATTAACTTTGAATCATAATGTATAATTTGCTCAAACGAGTCAAGAGATTGGTGCAATTTTTCAAACAAATGTAGTTCAGTGTTTATATGGTTGTATGTAACATAAATCTTGAATAATTTAATGTCATCAATAAATTTCTACCATCTAATATGAACCTTGATATATTTTTTTAGCAATAGAAGTTCAAACTTTGATTAAAATTTATCTGTAACATTCAGTTAAGCAAACTTGGAGTCAAACTGATCGATTCTAAGAGACGTACCCAACAACGCTATGATTGGTCGAGTCAGAGTCAAACCAAACCGAAAACGAGCCATTGAACTATTTTTGAAAGCTTATAATGCACATTTGGAAGGTCAAATAGATTCCAATTTTGACAAGCTTACAATCAAATCGAGTGTCTCGAAACGACAAATCCAACTAACCGAAAATCTCTCACCTTTGACATCATTAAGACACTCAGATATCCATAGAACATCGTCGGATCAAGGGAACCTCTCCTGTCGTTTGATGGAGTGGTCTGAATTCCGTCTTCATTTGGAGAGAAGACTCGTCCAAACTTTATAAATATAACCCTACCCTCCTTTGTGAATGGAGACCTGGGAGCTAGATCCTAACTAGAGGAAGGTCAGAGCTTAGAGGAGTAGAAGCACCGCAATGTACAATGGTTGTATAATGAATATCACCCACTCCTATAGACACCGATCATCGTTGACCTTTGCACTCTAGCCACAATCAACCACCATGAGCTATCACTTGCTCATCGCAAGGAACTCCCTTGTGAAATCACAGCATGCACTGCAGCATCATAGTGTACATTACGAAACAACAAAATTCCCGACAAAGCAGTATGTCGTCCGTGACATGGTGAAATAACACACCGCAAAAGATAGTACAATAACACGCCCTAAAAATGATACAACATTGCATCTCAAAGACTGTGTAACAATGTACCATGAAGATTGCGAAACAACACATCTTGAAAATGATATAACGACTCACCCCACATACAATGATCCTCTATAAATTCCTAAAGTTCTGTTCTCATAGTTACCCACTATGAACTACGACCTACAACCTACATAGTTCAATTATTTCACTCTTTTCCACTACGACCTACAAACATTATGATGGCCAACTGACTCTACTATGACCCATGTGACCAACTACAACTTATGTATCTTTCGACTAATGTAGCTTTTGACTATCGTCTTTATGGCCTACCAACATTATCACAACTCATGCGGCCTTGATCAACTTTGACCTTTACAGCTCCCTAATGTAACCTAAGGCCTACAACTTTCAATACAACTACCACTTCTTTCCAATGCCTTAGTGACCAAGTAACACTAATATGACCTACTATAATCTATGTGACTCACGACTCGTGCAACTCACGTAGCACCCCACACCGACCTCTACGGCTTATAAATGTTATCACAGTTCATGTAACTCCTAACTATATGACCAACTATAATCTATGTGGCTCACGACTCGTGCAACTCACATAGCACCCAACACCGACCTCTACGACTTATAAATGTTATCACAGTTCATGTAACTCCTAACTCTTACCTCTATGACGTACAATCGTTATCACAATTCTTGCCTCTCCCGACTTCGGCCTCTGTGGCTTACAAACGTTTTTACAGCTCCCCGCTACAACCTATAGAACCAACTACAACCTACACAACTGAAAGCTCATATCGCTCTAAACTTTTGATTTTATGGCCTACAGACAATTATCACAGTTCATTACTATACGTATGTGACCAACTACGGTATGCATGATTCATAGCTCCTGCCGACTGAGACTCTTGAACCAAACATATGTGGTCAACACTACAAACTACTACGATTGCTTTCAATTACTGCCTAATACGACAAGTTGACGCTACAACTTTTGGCTACAACATTCATGGCGAACTATTATCTCAGCCATCGCTTAGAACTACATTCGTTACAACCACATTGTGATTATTATCGATGAACTATTGTCGTATAACTTTGCAATTCCATATTCCCTAATTCGAGAGAATAGCGGGTTTATATACTCACAATTATATAGTGAACGATATAATCAATAGAGAAGAGCTAAAAGCTCGACGTTTATTAAAATTAAAAAAAATATAATCCCATACAATTCTTGATTTTGACTATCGCTGAACACTAATCCCAAAGTTAAATTTTACTTCATATTGATGTGGTCGCCATTATGAGAAATAATTTTCAAAGAGATGAGTTCACAGCCCTTAAAAAATAAAAAGGCATTTACATAAACACCGCCCAACTCTCCTTTATTTACATATCTACCACCAAAACTTTATTTTTTACATATATACCACCAAAATCTTTATATCACAACAAAAATATCACTATTCTAATTTTTTTTTTAAAAAAGAAATACATAAATAAGAGCATCAAAGCAAAAATTGAAACTCAGACGGTGAATATGTAAATACTTAAGATTTGAGTGGCATGCATGTAATTCTTCCAAAAGTTATATTTATATGTTGCGTTGACCAAGCAAGCTAAACGACAGGCCATATATTGAGATCACAGTCCGGTTGATGAGCTCAAGAAACACTGTAGAATCGGTGAAGTGACACGGGACTGCATTTTGTTTGTCTCTACTGGCACAGTCCAACGACTTTCGAGCCAAGCCATCTTCCTCACGTTACCCAACGCATTTGCAGAAGCATAGGAGACAAGAATCGACTGAAGTCAAAAAGCTTTGTTTCTTACTCACTGATCGCTGCTTCGAGGCAGAAGTCTAGGGACACACCCAAAGCTCTTTCAATGGTGGAGCCCATTTGCATGGAGAAGCCATCAAAAGCCTAATCAATTTAAATGGGAAGCACTGACTTCACATCATCATTATTATCGTAATTTATGTGTAGAGTCTAATGATAACTCATCACATGTCAAGTGGGGTCACTGCAATACACTGAGATTAATCAGTATTAAAATTTATGGGGCCCACCTGACACATGACGCCCCACATTAGACTATGAATGTATATGGAGTCATATGTAATATTTTTTTCTTCTTAATGGGAACAAATACTACGTCCGGACTTCGAGCGTAGAGATACGCCAGGAGTCCAATAAAATCATGCCACATGAAGTTGACAGAAAAATAAAAAAAAATTCGTTTTAGCATAAGAGAATAATTCCCCCTGTTATCCTACGTTATTCATGTGCTATTGTGGTGATATTTATATATTATTGTGTTCTGAGAAAATTTTTGTGTTATAATAATACAACAATACATCAATACCACCACAATAATGTTTGAATAATGTAGAATAACACATGAGGAATAATTTTCTGTGTTACCGAGCCAGATCACAAGAAAATGAGTTTTTTTTTTTTTTTTGTCAATTCCATATGGAGGTGAATCATTGGATTCCAAACATATCTCTACGTCTGGAGTCCGGACGTAATAACTTTTCTTTTTATGGGGAGAAGAAATTCAATGCATGGCAAAAAAATTTCATTAAAAGAGAAAAAAATGGAATTGCATTGAGTTCAATAGATAATATTATGGAGCTAAAATGACAATATTCAAAAGAGTTGGTAAAATAAAGTAAAAGGATCTCAGAGAAGTATATACTATATGTTATGATTTTGTAATGTTGTTAAAGATGAGGAATTATCAGTTGGACTTAACCAAAAAGAAATTAAAATAAAAATTAAGTAAATTTTATCATAGCCTCAAAAAAGAAAGTAGAAGAATCCCCACAAAAGACTTGGAAGTTGCTATGTCCCAATCAACAATCACACTTCTCATAAAATATGAGACAAAATAAACATATGTGATCCGCAATTGAATAAACATATTTGATCAAGAGACATAGTGTTCTAATTTGGAGCTTAATTGTGGTCGTCTCGAAAGAAACTTGATCCAAAATTTCTTAGCTCAAACTTGGGTTGTTTATTACGATTCGTTCTTTAGCCGACACCAAAATTAAAATAATTAAATTTTCGAGTGATTGTCCTTGATTATTGTCATATCTGATCACATACAACTAGGATCATAAGTCAAATTGTAGTAGTAATGTTATTTCTATCGAAGATTACTAATCGGTCAAATATTGATTGGCAAACTACAAAGTTTAATTAAAGCTGGATAGCATCATAAGCATTTCTTAAAACTACGAAGTTCTTACTCGATTAAGGCTATAATTACTCCCTGTAAAATAAATAAGCATCCAGCACAGCCTCCGTGCCACCCAAAATGTAATCTGGGAGGTGTTTTTCAAATAAGACAATTTAATTTCTGGTGCATTTACCTACATGCCACCCAATTCATATGTATTTGCATATCTAACATCTGAACTTTACTTTTTTACATTTATAACACTAAAATCTTTCATATTACTTATAAAAGTTACCCCCATTTTAACTTTAAAAAGGTGAAATTCACCTTTTTATGCATAGGTAAAGTAGTATAAATGTAAAATTTGAAGTTTATGTGCTAGATGTGTAAATATATAGGAATTGAGTGGTATGTATGTAAATCTCACTTAATTTTATGAGTTGCGAGCTTGAAATAAGGTGCTTAACCAAATTTTAATTATGACAAGCTGACTTGCTTATTCTGTTAATATTTTTATTCAAGTTATCTACATAGAAAATTTAACTACGGCCCTACTCCTCACTTCGAAGCAAGTCCGGCTAAGGAAATTGGTGCTAATTTATTAAATAAATGGAATTTAGACCCCTAATGGTAATAAGCCATCACTCATCATAGTCGGTTGGTTTTAATATATGTTTAGGGGGAATATTTTTATGCACTTGACATCAAATTGATAACGACTTATAAGCGAATTGAAGCATATATATATATATATATATA
>NW_018164546.1:200844-201594 GCF_001263595.1 Phalaenopsis equestris | reverse complement strand
CAAGCCCAAGCCGAGAGTGGCTCGACTCGACTCATTTACACCTCTAGCTCTTACTAATGGTTGTGAGTAAAATTGATCTCCATTTTTTTTTTTTTGTAAATTCTCATCAGTTTAGCGTCCCTCAATATTATATTCTAATTTCTCAAAATGTTCAAAAGCAAATAATTTTGAAGGTCTCAAGTTCTCAAAGACTGTGATTGAATCATTTTTTATGTCATTAGATTTGTATCATTGCGAAGTCCAATTTGACTATAAATATAGTTAAATTATAGCTCAAATGGTCATAAACTTGACTCTCCAAGTAATCTCATTCGAAACACGCTAAGATTCGAGCTTAATCATGTAGATGGTTAACATATAACAAATCAAATTTCGTAAATTCAAACATTTAAGCATATAAACTATAAGCACTCTTGCTATTGACACCCTTTATGAAAACAAAAAAAAAAAGGTTATAAATGAGGTCTTAATTAGAAGAATATATTGTTGAAAGCAATTAGGCATAATTAATTCTAGCTTCCTAATCTATTATATTTATAGCTAGCTATTAACTTTGTCTGGTAAAGCTTCAGCCAAGAACAAATTGTTGCGTCTCGGTGTAGCTTAAAGTTAAAACATAATAGACCACTAGAGCTAATCACAATCTTTCAAACTAATGTTTGTCTAGAACACCTTACTTTATTATTTGTATTTTCTTAAAGGCTGATGAGACATTACTTTATGCAATATATATATATATATATATATATA
>NW_018164546.1:123244-200825 GCF_001263595.1 Phalaenopsis equestris | reverse complement strand
CGATCTAAGGCTTGGCTCGTGTTCGGCTCGTTCGAAACTGCTCGTGTTCGAAATCGGTTCGTGTTTGAAATCAGCTAGTATAGTTTGAGTTGACTTAATTTTAGCTAGAAATAAAATAGAATGGACACTATTCGAGTAAAGTGTCAAATTAGTCTTCGACTATTTACATAGGGTTATGTTAATCCAAGAGTTTATAAAAGTGTCCAAATAGTCCCCAGGTACTTTAAATTGGGGTTAAATAGTCTCCATTAAAGATTATGCGAGCTCAATGTTAAAATAATCTGGGAACTATTTTAACACTTCTATAAAGTCTACGACTAAAGCAACCCCATGTAAATAGTCGCGGACTATTTTAACAACTTACTTTATAGTATTCAAATCAAAATTAGAACTAGCCCACTTTCAAGTTAATTCAAATTTATATCAAGTTACCTTATAATAAAATTTTATTTAAATTACACCAATATCGTTCTTGAATAGATATTTATGATACTCATATTCAATGTATACACATGCGTATACATATAAATATAAACATATACATAATATTTAATATTTTGTATTGATTGTGGATTAGCTTAAGCATATTTGGCCCTAAATTGGTAGTAAGTCATAATTATAGCTTTTGCTTGATTTTTTTTTGGTTGAGTACTATTTGATTTTCAAGCTAAATTCTTATCTTTGATGGACTCATTTTAATTGTTGTAAGTATGAAAAAAAAATGAAAATTTTTAAGGAGCATTTACATAAATACCAAACAAATCTTATGTATTTATATTTCTAACCCTAAAACAACCATATTTATATTCATATCACTCATATATTTAACATCAAATAAAAAATATCACTATCATTATTTTTATAAGATTGAAATAAATATTTCATACATAATTTTATGAAGCCAAATGACAAAGTTGTTATAAGTGGTAAGTATCAAATTTTGGTTATTAGATTTGTAAATACATAAGAATTGTGTGGTATGTATGTAAATTTCCATAAATATGACGATGTTTACATAAGTGAGGGTTATATATATCTAAAAATAGATGAATATTTAAAATGAGATGTCTTTATGTGTGTGTTTGTCTATATATAAGATTTTGTGTGTGTGTTTGTCTATATATAAGATTTCTATCAAAACTTCTATATAAAAAATATTATAAAAAAGGGGTGTTTACATACATACCTTGCAATTCTTTTGTATTTACATATTTACATATAGAAAACTAAAATTTTTAATATTACATTAAAAATATCACTATTACCAATGTTTTTATTAGTGAACACACATTTTTTTTCTAAAAAATTACAACAATAAAATGTTAAAAAAAAAAAATATCATGCTATAGTTGTTAGATACATAAATACATAAGAATTGTGTGGATTTATATAAATTTAAAAAAAAAATCACAATGATTATTTATTTAAATTTATTCAAAAATGTCAATGTCTCCATATCTCAACCACTACTAAAAAACACACATTATATATTTAAATTATCTAAGAAAAGTACTAATTACTATAAATAATGATAAATTATTGCCTAAATAAATGGGCTCTTGACAATAAAAAAAATATTAATTTCATTTTCCCTATATAAAAAAAAAAGTAGAATTCAAATGGGCCACAAGAAAGAAGGGTCCAAATTTTAAAGTCCTATTTAACTTTGTTGGAAAAAGGCTCACCAAATAGAGGTTTTTTTAATTTTTTTTGGTAACCTAAAGTTAAGATGGTAGGCAACGGGAGCTAATCAAAGCTTTTTAATCGAGTAATGGCGATTATTAAGCAAGCCACGAGTAATAGTCAGCCACTTTAATTATTGATTTGTCCATTTTTAAAGCCAATAATTGCCATTAATTAACTTTAAGCTCCCCTAATAAAATATAGTTGATAGTCTAATACACAAGCAAAGAGCTCGCTTGAGTTTCACATTGGGAGGGCTTTAAGAAAATTGCAAACACCCCAAATAAACCTTAAGTTGGTCCATCAAACCTAACTTTTAAAGCCATTAAATAAATAATCTCCAACATTCCATATCTCCATTCATAAGTAAGATACTTCGTTAAATACTCCGATCGTCCTTTCTCACCACTAAAATTGATTTAAACTGTATTTGTCTCAGCAATGTGATGCCGCAACTTAGGCCCTGTTTGGCACAGCTTTTTCAGAACGGATACTTCGTTAGTCCTTCCTCAGCACTAAAATTGATTTAAACTGTATTTGTCTCAACGATGTGGTGCCGCAACTTATTCTCAGGCAACTGACAAAATTACAATTTACCTGCTTTTCTAAAAAATTGTGATAGAAAGCTGTGTTTTGCAACTGACTTGACTAAATACAGCGGCTGTCAGAAAATTACGATTTAACTTTTTGAAAATAAAATAAATTTGTAATAACTGCCGTAAATTTTTTGAAAATTTTCTTCTAAAGTTTTAAAATTGCTTACGCACATTTAATAAATGATTATGTTGACAATTGATGGATTATGGAATGGCATTACTACCAATTTGAATGCCCCAAAAAATTTATTTCTGGTTCGAGCAGAGTAACAATTACGGGTCTGTTTGGGGCAACTGCAACTTATTGAATAATCTGCTGATAAACTGATTAAAAATAATATACTGATAAGCTAGGACTGATTAAAAATAATATACTGATAAGCTAGGTGATGTAGCTATTACAAATTTTTATTTTTTTGAAAAAATCGGACCGCAGCCAGAAAGCTGCCACCGTATCTAGCCAGGTGTGCTGTGAAAACCCTGTTTTCAGCGTTTTTAAAACGCATAAGTTGGCAAAACGAACTCAAATGCGTTTTCAAAATGCCACAACACCAAATAAGCTGCCCCAAACGAACCCTACATCAAAACCCTCCCGTGATAATAAGTGGTGGAATCAAATTTTAAAAGGGATAGCAAAATAAAAAAATCAAAGCCTTTACTTAAAATCCTCTTAAAATTTTTTCAAACTCTTATAAACATGATTATTAAATTAAAATAAACTAAATAATAAAATATTATTTAAGTATATAAGGGAAATTTTTTTATTATATTATATGACGTTATAATTATTTAATAAAACATAATGACAACTAATGTGTTTTCCACCACTGATGAAAACACTCGTGCAATCTGTTTAAAAAGATAACATTTTTAAGTTCTTAGGTATACATATATGAAAGCCATCTATTATCATAAGGCTAAGCTTAGAATGCATATCATACAGAGCAAATGGTGAATATCATGAAGGGCATTTGGTTAGATTTGAACCTCTAGGCATGTTTCCTTTGATGATATGGTTTTGTCCCATTGTTGTCCCAAGCAGTATAACATAAATGATCTCATGAATGTAGCCTTGGCATATCCCTCATGCTGTAATGGACCTTTAAAACCCTAAATCCTTAGCTTAGATTACTCTAAATTAATAGTTGATCTCTGCTATCATTAACTTTTGATACTCCATTTCAATTTTCCCTTTTTTTTTGTTAATCTGTATTGCCATTTTCTTAATCTCAATTACCAATGAAATTCCTTAATCAAGAGTTTTCTCAAACATTCTGAAATGTAATTAATTATATAGACTTGTCTCTATAGAGAAGCATAAACCTCCAAAATTATAATAAATCCAAATTAGTTTGAGATGATTGCAACTTTTTGCAAAGATAGTTCTAAAATGTATTGGTGATTAAACAGATGTGAGAAACAGTAACAATAATAGGAATTGATTAAATCAATAACATGGATAAAATGGATGCTAAACCTGATTCTTCCTAAACTCAGCAGCTGTTGAATTGAATCTAAAAATATGTTGCTTGAAATTCAATGGGTTTAGTCATAGTCTTGCAGCATTGATGCAAACATACTAAGCTAATTAAAATAATATATAACCAATCTTATTATCATAAAAGCCATCAGCATAGGTATTATTGCACAAAAATGAACTGGGAAATGAAAAACAAAGAAGTATTACAGCATAAATATAAATGATTTGCATACTCAATAAATGGCTACTTTCAAATTCATCATCAGCTTGTGTGAAGTGTGAAACTAGGATGCAGGATGATTTAAAGATTGGTGAATTTACATAAATACCACACAATTCTTATGCATGTACATATCTAACACCTGCAGTTTGATATTTACATTTCTAACATCTTGGTATAAAAAAACTGCATGAAAAGATGTATATGACCTTTAAAAAGTTACAGTAACATTTCCGAAGTGATGACAAATATTTGAATGTCATATAGGTAAATATGAAAGTTTAAGTGTGAGATATGTAAATAAATAAAATGTGTGTGGCATGTATATAAATGCCCCTTTTAAGTTTTCAAGTTATTAGATAAAACTAGAATAAAACAATAACACCAAATTAAAAAAAAAAAAAAAATGAAGACCATTAAATATGCATAAATTCATTTCATTTAAAAGCAAACGAGAAAATACGTGAATGAAAGCCAAAACTATAAAACATTGATCGTATAAATTAAATAAATCTTTACACAATTATTTACTTATTTACTCAACTCTTTTAATGAGAATAAACATGCAAATCTCCATAAGGATCATCTGACCACATTTAGTTGGTTAAGTTTCTAATAAATACTAACTTGTTCCTACAATTTGTTTAACTTGTTTAAAGAGCACATTCTTACAAGAAAAACACTAAGATAAATGCCAACATTATAAGCATCATTATTAAATCAATGTAAAAGAGTTCTTCTGAGAAGATTCAAGTTGTTCAACAATAGGTTTTCCTACAAAGTCTCTTTTGGTGATTCATTTCTCCATCTTTATGAGAGAAGTTTATAAGTTGTTTTATAACGCACTTTGCAATGTAATATTGTTAATATTGTTCAAACTATTTGTTGGTGACAGTGTTAAATCATCAACAAAAGGGTGGAAAACTATGGTTTGATATTTCTCTTTTACTGGAGGTTTGGTTTGCCTAGACCTTGATGAATAGGTGTTTGGGTAGCACTCATCCATCCATCAAGGAGAGTGTTGGTTTAAAAAATTTCTCTCCACTATTGGAGTGAAGAAGTTTAACTAAAGAAATGCTGAGCAAGCAAGAAATCTAAACTAAAATCTGCAGTATAGATGTAGATTAGTTGATGTCAAACAACATAAAGATCATTGCCATTTCTCTTAGTCTAGATTTATTTTATTGCAATATAACTTAATTTGAAAATTTACATGCTTATATGGTGATTAGTTGCCAATTAACTCACTTTGTTTGTGCTTAATATACTTACATTTGTCATTGTTTAACTTTATATCACCATCATTCTTATTGTGCAGACATTTATGTTGTATTGCTTTGAAATTTCACAATCCAAAGATATCATATTTTGTGTAGTAGTGCTAATATATTTAGATTGATCTCGCAAGTTACTACTCATTAACTTCATCTTATATACAACAGCATATACACGAGCTTTTTATTGCACGCCAAAGATTTACATGTGTTTGTGCTAATCAAGTGAAACATACATTCAAGTGCTTATTATACAATCACTCACATTTGCATGAACCAACCATCTTGAACACTCACTTACACTTGTGTGTTTGATAAATTTGTTTATGGTTTAGAACCAATTTTTGTGTATTTGTTGTTTGGTTCTACGTTAGAAAAATTTTTGCAATAAGTTCAAATTGTGCAGATTTAATTCACCCTCCTCTTAGAGTGCCTTCAATCATCACCACTATATCATCAGTGAAGAAGATATCCTTGGAATCCACCACCAATAGCAGACATCATCTCAATATGCATAACAGCCTCAAGAATAAATAATATAGAATTATCTCATGAAGAAAATGTGAACTCAAAAGAAAGAAATGGACAAAGAAAATTCTAAAAAAATAGCAAAATGCTCATATAATAATTCAAACTAATACATTGCAAATTGAATTATTATCAAGCTTTTTTAAAATTTTCAAACAAAATAATAAATTCTAATGCAATGAAAAATTTTAAATGGTCCTATCTTCTTAAAATTTATTTTCTTACAGGTTTATGATATGAAAGTCTTTCTTAATTTAAGTTCAACATAACAGTATCACCTCTTTAAATTATACATACATTTGTTCACATCAGTAAAAAGGTTGTAATCGACATAGTTAAAAGTTAATATTCTACTAATATCCTCGTGTATGTCAACAATATTTTATGTGAATGATTGCGTAAATGCATTGTGGCTCTATAGAATGGTTGAATAAGACGTTAAGGTAGAAATATTACGCTAATCTCAAATGGGCTCGTACTAATTAACTTTTTGACAAATAGATTATATGTAAAATGGCCATAGAAAATATCAAATCATAAAAAGTTACGTGGTCTTTTATCATAAAATATAACAAATCTCTCGAGCAATGATTTTCTAAATCAATTTGTCGATCTATTTGTGGGTGATACGTGATCAAAATTTAAGTTTTCTTCAAAATAGTTTCCAAAATTGCTTATAAATTTTACATCCTGTTAAAAAATAATCATTCAGGCAACCCATGAAATTTAACAACGCGAGATGCAACAAGAACAACAACAACAACAACAAGCCTTTATCCCACTAAATGGGGCCTGCTACATGAATCCATTTTCTCCATTGTGTGCTATTGAATCAACAATTTTATCAAATTATATGAAATGAGCCATTTTTGAAAATTAATATGACATTGCAAAATAGAATCATGCTAATCAATGTTTGTGATAAATGTAACAAAGTTTTCAAACTAAGATCTTCCCATAGCTTATATGGAATTAATAAAAGTGAACGCAGGTTCAAGTTAAGCTTCCTACTTTCAGAAAATTGACAATTCGGAAATAGAGAAACAATAGATATCTTCCTTTATGAGTGGAATAGAGATATATATCTATGCTCAACCATTGCAATAGTTTTGTCCCTAATAAAAGTCCAACAGCACATCCAACATGTATTTCTTGAATAAAAAAATTTACAAAAGATGAATTGAAAATATAAATCTTTGTTAAGGATAGATGAAGTCTTATTTAAGGATTGGTCGATCACATTGAAATCGTTACAAAAGGCATTCTTTATTTATATGATCAAAATTAGCCACCTTAACCTGCAATATATATAAAATTACAGAAAATTTCCTTAATCTTTCAACAAATTTATTCTAAATTCATACACATTGTTTGAGAACAAAAGATAAATCATTTAAAAACTCAACTCATTTTGCATGTCCATACCCTAACTTCTCTTTGAAATTCAAATATTTCAAAGCTTAATAATCAGAGTATAACTAAAACTCTTTAGATAATAAAAAATGTCTCCAATAACAAATAGTTTGCACAACAACATTAAGCTCCTTATCATGGTTTGGCTATTTCTATTTGGCTTCGTTCAATTTCTCACTGAAGAATATTATGGGATATCCTTCCTGATACATCAACACCCAATACATCACAAGAAACCCTGAACACCTTAATAAAATTAGGCAATTTAAAGAAGTGTGCATTTGTATCCAGATGAAAGCACTGTCTACAAATTTCATTCATTTAAATTAAATTTTCCTTAAAAAATTTAGTAATCAAAGCTAAGAAAGTGATATAACATTTAATCAATCATCTATAAAAATAGCAAAATCATGGAAACTTTAAATTTC
Organism: Phalaenopsis equestris; assembly: GCF_001263595.1. Taxonomy (NCBI): domain Eukaryota; kingdom Viridiplantae; phylum Streptophyta; class Magnoliopsida; order Asparagales; family Orchidaceae; genus Phalaenopsis; species Phalaenopsis equestris. The sequence continues at coordinate 193,203 of NW_018164546.1, read as the reverse complement.
ATGTATATTCATAGGTTTAGCCAATCAATACTCATTATGACCGTCTCAAAATCAACAAACAATCCATCTAAAGACAATCAATGCTAGTAAAATCTCATATGGAGTCACAAAGAACTTTTCTTCATATTTATATACAATATTTATAATTGTAAAATCCCATGTGCTTTCAAATGATCATATAGTTGATATATTGATAATTTTGCACTTGTTGTTACTAGTATTTTTTGATTTTACAAGACAATAATGCACTTTGAGGAAGGTATTATATTGTTTTAGCAGATTATAGCAAGAAAGGAGACGAATGGAAATCGAAATGGATTGAATTGGAGAAAACGAAGAAAATCTGGCCAATCTTCCCAAATGGAGAAAAGTCCCAAGAGAGCAGAAAGGTGGCACTGCCCCTTGGGCGCCTAAGCGCTGCCACCAGTGCTTAGGCACCACGATTTCAGCGCCATGACACCAATTCTTCAATAAAAAAATGTTCAAGTAAGTGACGCCCAGACACCAGAACCCGAAATTTGACAGTTTCGATAGTTCAAAAGTTTAGTTTGGGGAAGAAGTATAAAATGCTTGATCACGACTTATGGAGGGTTTTTCCTTGTTTTTCTTCTACCAAAAATTCTTGAGGAAGGAACTAGAAGGGAGAAGTCAAGAGAAATTCAATCAAGTAGAGAGAAGTGAGGATTGAGAAAATTTGTGAGACTGTGCTTGTATCTTTAACCTTTTCAAGAGTAAAGAAAGGGAGATAAGTTCTAGAATTCTTATTTTGTGTTTTTGGAGTTATCTTTATAAGACTTTTGTACTTTGATTTTTCTTTCAATCAGGTGATTTGTTTTGTGTGTTCAAGCATGCTTTGCGAGTAATTGCTCTTTCTTCCTTGGGATGGGGATATAGGATGGATGTGTGTGAGAGTTTCTATATGTGATTATTGTGGATGGTGATTAACCTTTTGTGCTTCATATACATTTCACTTTGGTCATGTAATTTGTTAAAATCAGTTGTGAATTACAAGTCTCAAAAGAGATAAAAAAGGATTAACTAAGTTAATCATATTAGCCTGAGAGAATAGGGATATATCCTTTAGGGTAGCGCAAACTTTCAGGAAAAATGTTATGCTTGGGTTGAAGTTTAGAATTAGAGAACTAATCTACATCTTCACCTAACCTTCTTATTCCACCGAAAAGGGTTAAGTAGAAGGATTGCTTCTGTTTGTCATATGTTTATTTTGTGAAGCTATTACATACACTTCCTTCCAGACCTTTCCAAGGGAGAATCTTCTTCATACTTGAGTAACTTTTCATTTTCATTGTTGATAACTTAGGATTCTTGTGTAGGGTTTTAATTAAACCAAAATTCCAGGCTTAGGTAAAATAGTAAGTTAGAACTTTTCCTTCTTTGAGTTTTCTCTAGTTCTTTGTGGGAACGATAACCAGACTCAAACTTAGTACTATTGATATGACATGTATACTTGTATGAGTAGCCCGTGCTTTGCAACACTCGACACATGTCATGTTTTTGGCGTCGTTGCCCAAGAATATTCAACAAATTTTAGGAGAAATGATAAATATTCCTCAGAATAACCTATATGCCCAAGAATATCATGTCATGCCTAAACTTTTAAGAGACTTTGTTAATCCTACGGTAGATGAAATCTATCTTAGTATTAATACCTCTGTCGTAGAAGTCAATTCTTTCGAACTCAAGCCCGCTATCATTCAAATGGTGAAGAATAATCAATTTGTGGACACCTTCTGAAGATCCAAACATTCATTTAGCAAGCTTTTTAGAACTCTGTGCTACATTTCGCTACAACAATGTCTACAATGATGCTGTAAAGCTAAGGTTTTACTCTTTCTTCTTGAGGGATAGAGCCAAAATGTAGCTAAACTCCTTAGTTCTTGGATCAATTAGGACTTGGAACTAGGGCTATAAACGAGCCGAGCTTGAGCGAGCTCAGGCTTGGCTTGTGTTCGGCTCGTTCGAAATAGCTCGTGTTCGAAATCGGCTCGTGTTTGAAATTGGCTCGTGAACAATGTGTTCATGTTCAGCTCGTGTTCGGCTCGGAAAAATTAAATTGAAAAATTTAGAGGTAAAGTGTGGGATTCGAACCTAGACCAAATGTATAAAAAAAAGACACTAACCACATTACCACACGATATAATATAATTTAAACTTAAATATAAATATATATAATATGTTATTATATAAATAATATATGTAATATATTATTATATAAATAATTATCTATTTTTTTAATTTCGAGCTAAAATGAGCCGAACATGAGCGAATAAAGAGTTGTTCGTGTTCGGCTCGCTTACAATTCGAGCTTTAAAAACTTGTCTTGTTCGTGTTCGACTCGTTTACTTAACGAACGAGCCGAACACGAGCTACTTAACGAGTCGAACACGAGCTGTTCGCAAACAACGAGCTTTTTTGACAGCCCTACTTGAAACGAGCTTGGCCAGAAACTCTTAGCAAATTACTTTCCACCTTAAAAAATGACATTACTTTCTTTAGCCAGTTTGATGGTGAGTCGATCTATGAAGCCTGTGAAAGGTTTAAGGGACTCTTTAGAAAATAGCCCCACCATATTTTACCAGATTGGTTAATTATCCAGACTTTTTTATAATGGATTAATAAAATCTCGTAGGTTTATCATTGACACGGTTGCAGGTGGATCCCTTAGGTCGAAAACTTTTGATGAGGCTTATTCTTTAATAGAAGAGATGACAACGAAAACTTTCAATGACCTTCTGATAGAGTGAACCTTATGAAGGTAGCTAGAGTGCATGACACTAACGTTTTTTTTTCATTTTGACTTCCCAAGTGGCTGCTATTTCTAGAAAGCTAAACAAACTAGTGTTAAATCAACCACAAGCATCACCAATCATCGAGGAGATGGACAATTAGTGGATTCAAGTGGTGTGCCTATAAAGACCATGAATGCTACTAACAATAAGTTTAATAACTCTTATTTCAATACCCATAATTCTAGTGGAAGAATCATCCCAATTTTAAGTGGAATAATAATAATCAAGGAATAGGAAACCAACATTACGAGAAAAGTCTAGTTAATCATTTAGGGAATTGGAATAACCAGGATAGTACCAATTCAGGACCACCTTACCCTCCTGGTTTTAACTCAAATCTTAAATTTAAGAAAAAGAAGTTGTCTTTGGATGAAGTAGTATTGCAGATGAGAAATCAACTGAAGAGTCAAGTTGTAGCCATAAGAAACATTGAAAATCAGTTAGATCAAATAGCAAATTCCCTTAGTAACAGACCCCAAAGAACTCTTCCTAGTAACACCGAGGTTAACCCTAGAGAAAAAAGAAATGAGCAAGTAAAGGCAATTAAATTGAGAAGTGGAAGAGAGTTAGAGGAAGTGAGTAGAAAGGAGCCTAAAATGGTTGACGAAAACCCCAAGCTCGAAAAACCTATTGAAAATTCTTCTAAGGACTTATGGAGACCAGATTCACCTATTATAAAGGATTTAGACAAACCAGCTCAACCATTTCCCTAGAGACTTCAAAAACACATATTGGATCAACAATTTTTCCAATTCTTAGAAGTATTTAAGAAGTTGACAATCAACATCCCTTTTGCTAAGACCTTGGAGCAAATGTCTAGCTATGCGAAGTTTATGAATGATATCCTGAATAAGAAGAGAAAACTAAGAGACTTTGAGACTATAACACTTAGCGAGGAGTGCAGTGTTATTATATAGAAAAAGTTTCCTCGAAAAGTTAAGGAACCTGGAAGTTACACTATTCCCAGTGCAATATGAGAGAAATTCTTTGGAAAACTTTTATGTGACTCAAGTGCCAGCATTAACCTCATGCCCCTATCTACCTTAAAGAGGTTAAGATTAGGAGAAGTCCAACCCAACACTATAACCCTTCAGCTTGCTGACCGATCTCTTACCTATCTTAGAGGGGCTATAGAGGATATCTTAGTTAAGGTGGATAAGTTTATCTTCTCTGCAGATTTCATTGTTTTAAATATGGAAGTGGATAAAGAGATTCTCATCATCATAGGCAAACATTTCCTAACCACTAGTAAGGCGATGATTGATGTGCAGAATGAGGAGTTAATTATGAGGGTGAATGATCAGGAGATTACCTTTAATGTTTTAAAGTTCATAAAATATCCTTTGGATTCGAACGAGGATTCATGTTTTAGGTTGTATCTAGTGAATTAGCTTATTAGAAACCAATTTCAGAAGATGTCTGAAATTGACCCAATAGAGAGAAGCTTAATCGGGATGAGAACGAAGACTCTAAGGATGAATCAGTAGGATGTATAGAGAATAATTCGAACTATTGGACACCACTGAAATCTCTAAACTATTAGTTCCATCAATTGATGAGCTACCTAAGGTTGAACTAAAGGACTTACCCAAACATCTGAAGTAATGCTTATGAGAGTTCTGATGAGTTTTAAGAGTCTTTGGGTAGACTCTAGATGATATTAAGATGATTAGTCCGTCTATGTTTATGCATAGGATTCTTATGGTAGACGATCATAAACCTACGGCTGACCCACAAAGGAGACTTAACCCCATCATGAAAGAGGTAGTAAAGAAAGAGATTTTGAAATAGTTAGACGCAGGTATCATCTACTCCATCTTAGACAATGTCTGGATTAGTATTATCCATTATGTACCCAAAAAGGAGGGTATGACTGTTGTTAAGAATGAACAAAGGGAATTAATTTCGACGAGATAGGTCACAGAGTGGCAAATAGTTGTTGATTATAGAAAGTTAAACTCTGTCGTTAGGGAAGACCACTTTCTTTGACCCTGTCTTGACCAAATGTTGGTCAGGCTAGCTGGTCATCCATTCTTTAGCTTCTTAGACGGTTATTCTAGTTATCATCAGATTCTCATAGCTTCTTAGAATCAAAATAAGGCTGCATTTACGAGTCCTTATGGGACCTTTACTTTTAGGAGATGTCATTGTCGGTCAACTTTTTTTCGATTAGATTTATTTGAGCGTTGCATAATGTCTATCCTTCGTAATTTGAATGAAAAATGGATAGAGGTATTCATGTATGATTTTTCTGTCTTCAGCCCTACTTTTGACACTCGCTTAGAACATTTAGTTTGGGTTCTTCGGAGATTTGAGGAGACTAATTTGGTTTTGAATTGGGAAAAATATCAACTTATGGCTTCTGAAGGAATAATATTGAAACACAAAAAATTCTGAAAGGGGAATGGAGGTAGACCCAGCTAAGATTCAGGTTTTAGAAAAGCTTCCCCCACCCACTTCTGTGAGGGGAGTTAGAAGCTTATTAGAGCATGTTGAGTTTTATAGCTATTATATTAATATTTTTTTTTAAATCATCAAACTCCTTTGTTATTGTAGAAAAGGATGTCTCATTTTATTTTGACCAAGATTGTCTCGGTGTCTTCAATTTGCTCAAGGAAAAATTAGTTATTGCACGTATCATTATTTCAACTGATTAGAAGAATCATTTTGAGCTTATGTGTGACACTAGTGATTATGTCATAGGGGCAGTGTTAGGCCAGAGGAGGGATAAAATTTTAAGAACAATATAAAATGTCAATAAGATCTTTAACGATGCTCAAATTAATTATATCACTACCGAAAAGGAGCTTCTAGCTATAGTATATATTTTTGATAAGTTTAGATCATATTTAATTGAAGTCAGATGCACTCTTTTCACTAATCATTAGCAATTTGATATCTAATTTCAAAAAAGGACGCTAATCATGATTAATCAGACGAGTTCTATTGCTACAAGAATTTGATATTGAAGTAGTAGATAAATGATTCTGAAAATCAAATAGTGAATCACTTATCTAAACTTGATCAAGGGAATTTTTATGCTTTAGATGATATTAATGAAAATTTTCCTGATGAGCAACTCATTGTTATTTCGATTTTAGCGTTCTGTGATATGCACATATGGTGAACTTTATTATTAGAGATATTTTACCCTATGATCTACCATATCACAAGAGGAAGAAGTTTATTCACGATATCAGATATTATTTTTGGGGTAACTCTTACCTTTATAGGAAGTGTAAAGACCATGTAAAGAGACTCGAGATATGTTGAAGAAATGTTATGATTCTGAATTTGAACGATATATTGAGGTTTACAGAACAGCATCTAAAATTTTATAATCAATATTTTATTGGTTCTCTCTTTTCAAAAATGTTAATGATTATATTAAAACTTACGATAGATACCAGAGTAGTCAATATTTATAAAAAAATGAAATGTCCTTAAACTATAAGTTGGAAGTAGAAAATTTTTACGTTTGAAATTTAGATTTTATGGGATCATTTATGTCATTGCTAGGAAATCTCTATATTCTGATTGCAGTGGATTATATGTCGAAGTGAATTGAGGTTGTTGTTCTCCCTAACTATGAGGCTCAAAGCGTTTCTAAATTATTGAAGAACCAGATTTGGACTGTCTATGGTGATTATTAGCGATGGAGGAAACCACTTTAGAAAAAAGAGGATTGAGACACTTGTTGAAAATTTTGAAATACAACATAACATATCCACTACATATGACCCACTAACTAGTGAATTGGCCGAGATATCCAATAGGGAGATAAAACGAATCCTAGATAATACTGTCAAACCTAATAGAAAGTATTGGGCTCCAAGATTGGATGATGTTTTATGAGCCTATAAGATTGCTTATAAAACTCATATAAGAATATCTCCTTATATGCTCATATTTGGGAAGGTCAGTCATTTATCTGTTGAACTTGAGCATAAAACAGTTTGGGCTATTAAAGAGTTCAATTTTAATATGAAAGATGATGTTAAATGAACTTGATGAGATTAAGGATAAATCTTATGAGAATATCATGATATATAAAAGAAAATGACGAAATTGCATGATCAAAAGATTCTTAGAAAAAATTTTAAGCTTGGACAGAAAGTTGAAATGGTTGATTTTGTTGACCATATTGGTGGAAGGGAGTTCAAGGTAAAAGGACAAAGGTTAAAACTTAGAGGAAGACAAACTTGGTCTTATTAAATCTTTGTCTTTGGGTCAACCCAATTAGAAGATCTGGCATTATCGGGCTGAGGATAATAAACTAAGAGCTTCTTGGAAGACAACCTAGGTTTATTAGTTTGTATGTCATGTTTTAATGTGTTTAAAGTAATGATGTGCTTATTTTTTCATTTGTAAGTGTTGTTTGTGGTGATTTGTTGTGAAAATATTGTGTAATTGGAATTAATTTGTGAAATGAGGAGATTTGGGCTAAATTGAGCCTCGAGCCTGCATAACCCCTTGGGCGCCTAAGCTCCAACCGCTCAGAAATGCCACGCTTATGCGCCATTCCAATTATTTTCAGATCTATATGGGCGCCTAGTCGACAGCACTCGCGCACTTGGACACCCAGATCTGATTAAAAGTAAAATGTGTCCTTTTTCTCCTCATTTCATCTAAATTTCTTCTTGAGTTTGCCTCTTCCTTTTTGGTTGGTGATTTTAGGATTCATACCTTGTGATTTTAGTTTTGGTTGGCGATTTGTGAGTTTTTAACTTGAAATCTTTGGTTTGTTTGTGATTTACTCGTTGGATCGTGAAAATTTGCATTTTGAGCTTCACAATCCCTGTTTTACTCTTCATTTGTTTGAATACTTTCTTCATTGTTCCATGGCACCCAAGATCAAGGGGAGGGGGAGGGAAGCAAATTGATTTCTCTTATGCCAGAATTAATGCTTCGAACTAGTTGCGAGACTGTCCTAAATGTAAGGTAAGGGATGAGAGAAAAATAAATTTTTCTTCTTTTGCTTTGACTGCTAAATCCAAAGTGTGGCATTATTTCATTTTTGTCAAGCTTCTCCCTTCTACAAATCTGAGTGAGATCACTAAGGATAGGGAAACGTTGAATTTTTGTATTCAAACAGAAAAAAACAATGATGTAAGATCCCTTATCAATCATTCAATTTGAAATATGACAAAAGAGGGGCCTACAATCGCGCATGGCCACCCTTCTACTGCTTGTGCTCTTTGCCTAAAATCTAGTGTTGCTTATGAGTGTGAGGACCAGCTCCAACCCCTAAAACCTATTTCTAAACAAAATATAGGGGTTTATACTCATCACACTTTGTTTGAGCATAGTGAAAGATTCTCCTATCCTTTCTCTTCTGCCTCTTAGCCTCGCCCCTCTACTTCTATGGTCGATTGTTGAGCGTCTCGATACGCTTGAGGATGATACTTCAATTATGCAGCCAAAAGTGTATGATTTGGCGAACAGGGTGTCCCATAATGGATTAGCAGAACAAAAGTCAATTCAATCAGATTGCCAAGTTTCAGGCTGCCTAATTGAAGGTGTATAGAAGGAACCGGTGGTTGGGAGGACCGGACCCTATTATATTTCCTACTTACTCTCCTTATACGCTTTACGAGAGCACTCGTTGGCCCTTGGAGGAAGAAGAAGATGATGATGAAGAAGGTGATGATGATGATGATGATGATGCTAGGGACAAGTGATTTGGCTGCTCCTTTGAAGTTTTAGTTGATTTGAGCTTTGTGTATTAGTGACTGTTGTGATTCGCTTGACTGTTACTACTACTTCTGCTAGTTATTTTTATTCTTGTTTTATATATGTATTTCATTTGTAATGTAGTTTATGTTTTGTGAAACTCTGTGGAAGTGTTTCTATGTTATAAGTGGAACTCTTTGTATTGTGCTTTGCAATGTATTTGGACAGCTTTTATTATAGGTTCAGTTGCATATTGTGGTTATGTTGTGATATTATCATATGTTATATTCGTGTTGATACTTATGATTGTTAATTGTTGAGATTTTGTGCTTATGTTATGTCATACACCTGTTTTAGTTTGTGATAATTTAATATGTGTGCATCTAATAAGTTTGGGTGGGACGTCGTGATGTTAAAATGCTTCGCCCTTGCGTGAAATCAAAACTTTAAATTTTGATTTACTTTTTTTAAATTCTGGTGGATTTGAGTTAATGCTTGAACATTCCAGAACAATAGAATGACATAGACAAATGACATAAGTTCTATTTAGGACATCGATGGAATTTGAACTTTACTACCTAACAAAAATTTGTTTAATCTATATATTCGAATATAAGAAAGTTTTCATTGCTTGGTTAGCAAGTTTCAGTTGGACCGACATATTTAAAACTTTAGTTTCTTCTATAATAGAATTCGAAGATTTTAGTTTATAAGCCTTAAACCTTGAATTGGAAAAATGATTAAAAAAAATCATCTAAAAATGTGATGGGGGAATTTAAAATCATTATGAGCTGATTTAGATATAGCAATCCCCTCTGTTGATTGAAAAAAAAGAGAGCATTCATATATAAAAACATATGTTAAAAGAGTGATTCCTGATTAAAAGTAAAAGAAAAATATTATAAGAACCTTTGGGGAGAAGCTTGAGAAGAGGCTCTATCAAAAATTGATTCCACCATCTATTCTATAGGATCTAGAAATTAACTGATTGATATTTTATTCCAATTTAATCTTCATGTTTATAAACTATAAATTGATCAATTTGAATTAATAGGGAGTTAAACTTTTCAAAGTTAATATGTCCAATTGAATTAGTTAAGCTTGCAATCAAAATTGTTTGAGGAAAATACAAAGATTTTATTAATTTTTGTGTGGAGTTTTTGTTTTAAGGAAAATTTTTGAAAGGAATCTCTATTGAATCGATTGTTGTTTTGCTTATGCTGATTTTAAAAATCTGGATTAAAGAAAACTATTAACAAAAGTCCATTTATAAACTCTTTGAAAAAAAAATTAAGTTCGAAAATTACCTGAGAGCAAGTAATGTGTAAGTTTGGAGAATTTTGATATGTTGATAATTTTGCACTTATTGTTAATTGTATTTTTATATTTTACATGATGATATTGCACTTTAAGAATAGTTTTATGTTATTTTTATAGGTTATAATAGAAAAGAGAACGAATTGATCGAATTAGACAATAAGAGCAAACCTAGCCACTGGCGCCTACCGATCGGTCCCTTCCTAAATGGAGCAAATTCCCCAGAGAACATAAAGGCGGAGTTGCCCTTTGGGCGCCTAAGCGTTGCCACCAGCACCTAGGCGCCGCGATCGCCACGTCAGTTCTTCAATAAAAAAATGTTCAAGTGATTGGCCCCTAGGCGCCAAGACCTGAAATTTGACAGTTTTGGCAGTTCAAAACTTGAGTTTGAGAGAGGAAGTATAAAATGCTTAATCACGAATTAAGGGTTTTTTCCTTATTTTCTTCCGCCAAAAATTCTTAAGGAAGGAACTAGAAAGGAGAAGTCAAGAGAAATTCAATTAAGTAGAGAGAAGTGATGATTGAGCGACTTTGTGAGATTGTGTGCTTGTATCTTCAACGTTTTCATGAGTGAAGAAAGGGAGAGAGGTTCTTGAATTCTTATTTTGCGCTTTTGGAGTTATCTTTGTTAAACTTTTGTACTTTGATTTTTCTTTCAATCAGATGATTTTGTTTGTATTCAAGCATGCTTTGTAAGTTATTGTTCTTTCTTCCTTGGGATGGGGATAGGATGGATGTATGTGAGAGTTTCTTTATGTGATTATTGTAGATGGTGATTAACTTTTTGTTCTTCATATACATTTCACTTTGGTCGTGTGATTTGTTAAAATCTGTTGTGAAGCACAAATCTGAGGGAATAGAGATCGTAAGAAAATCAACTAAGTTAATCACATTAGCTTGAGGGAATAGGGATATATATTTTAGGATAATGCAAACTTTCGGGGAGAATGTTATGCTTGGGTTAAAGATTAAAATTAGGGAACTAATCTACATCTTAAACTAACCTTCTTATTCCACCGAAAGGGGGTAAGGAGGAGGATTGCTCCTGTTTGTCATCTATTTATTTTGTGAAATTATTACATACACTTTCTTATTGACCTTTTCCAAGGGAGAATCTTCTTCATACTTGAGTAACTTTTCATTTTCATTATTGATAACTTACGATTCTTACGTAGGATTTTAATTAAACCAAAATTTCAAGCTTAGGCTGAAAATAGTAGTCTAGAATTTTTATTTTGTTGAGTTTTCCTCGTTCTTTTTGCGATCGACAACCGTACTCAAATCCGGTACTATTGATATGACACGTATACTTGCATGAGCAACCCGTGCTTCACAGCACTTAGTGGGTGTCAAAAGTGCTTGGTTGTACATTAGAACATCGTTAATAAATTAAATAAGATATTTTTCACTAAAAGAGTGCAAGACATGTTCCATTATTCTCATAAGAAATATTGGGTGCATTTATTAACCCAAAAGTCATCATTAACCATTAATACAATCCATCTACGATTTCAAAAATATTTTTTTTATTAATCACCTTATCTCATTCGAACCAAATAGATAATAATTATAAAATTGATCTTAAAAAAATATCACAGCATCATTGATAAAATATAGATCCAAAATAGATTGAAAATCGATACTATATAGTGCTTTTGTTAATGGTTCTATTATCTGCATAAATAAGTCAGCTTTCATCTATTTTTTATTCAAGAAAAGTAGAAAAGTACAGAAGCTCTCACTTAATAATGTAGTAGCATAGAACTCCTCTATAGATCCTCTTCAAATCCAGTACCCTGAGCTTTCAAAACACCATGCAATCTCAACAAGCCTAAAGCGCACTTAATTTTAACACATACAATCGATTTTCAAGGCAAAACACTTGCACATCAAGATAGATTTATAATCACTAAAAGTAAATGAATTTTCGTAACTCATAACTCTCTCATTGCTCTAAATGATATACTGGCACCAAGATATGTTACGCAACAAAAGACCAATTTGCTTGATCATCTCCTAATTCCTTCCCATCAACTTGTGCCTAACTTTATCACAAAACTTTTCCCACATCTAAGAAACTAACTCTCTTTTGCCTCTCCAAATCATGGTACTCCACCAAAGCTAATGAAATTAAAGCAATATCAAACACAACTGCACCTTACAACAGAGATTACCGCCATTATTATCGCCTAGATACCAACTTAAGCACCTTTGCAAACCTTACATAGGTCGAATTTTTCTAAGAACTTACATGTCACATTATTGAGAGCTTTTAAAAATATCAAATACTCATTAGAATCAAATACATTCATAACTCCAACCAATACGCTAATCACACCATGTGTCCACAACTTCATAACATCCAATCTAGTCATCTTACAAGTTACTTTGTTCTCTAAATAAAAAATGAATCAAACGAAAAAAAATCAATCATCACAAAAAGCATGACATATATCATAAACAAAAAAATCTCTAGCAACACTAGTATCTATTGACTTCGCCTTGAGCGATTGCTATTTTAATGTTGTTCCTTCCTTTTCAAAGCATACTATCTTTTTAGTGTGCCCTTTCCTCTTACAATAGAAGTGAAGTCACATTTGTACAAGTAGCATTGCTTACTCCATGATTAGAGAAAGATATCTTATTAGAAAATCTATAGTTAATCAATAATTCCTTGGCTAGATTTCTATCTCCTACACCATCAAGCCTACATCATATAACATAATGTCACGAAAATACTTGTAAGAAAAAATAAGAGTGCAATAGCAACTAAGCTTGAATATTATCATCACTAATCAGACCAATATTTCTCAAATCTCATATAATAGAATTCAACACATTTATATGTGATATAATAGGATAAATGTAATTTAATAGGTGTTTACGTATCTTCCTCCATGTGAAGTAAATAGTTTTTGTTTCTAATATAATATGTTGGGGCGGGATGACAGATTCTGGTCATGTCCAAAGACAACACTTTGAGTCATAAATCTTTTGATAATGTTTCCTCCAATACCTTATACTTTAAAAAACAATCGAATTGCTAAGCCTTTTCAACCATCTTTACACTTCTTTTGCACTCGTCACAATTGGTAGAACTAAACATCTCATAAATGCACTTGTAAGTCCCTCAAAGCATGAATAATATGACACTTGGCTCTCTAAAGGGCTAAATGCATTGAACTTCTCAATCTCAACATCATGTTTTCATTATCATCATTGAACTCAAATAACACAGGAAAAGGTACCGAATATTGTGTGGAAGCAGTAACTGATAAAGGAACACACGTGAACAATTAACAAAACCTGAGAACACTACTCTCAATAAAAGAAAGACAAATCCCAAATCCCTTGAGCCAAATAAGAGGAAACTACTAAAAAATGCAATAAAGAAGAAAAGTAAACTAAGAACATAAATTACTCCCTTCAAAAGTCCTTGAAAGAGATATTTAAAGCTCTATAAAAATTTGGCTCAACTTTTCTACCACAGAGATAATTTATTTCTTCAAAATAATTGTTTGACATCATCCATATGTCCAATCATGACAATTTCACAAATCACCAAAGAAGATAAGAGGCCATACTATTGTCAACCAAAGTTTGGGGAGTTGTAAAGATCAGAAGGACAATTATTTTATTATTTTTAGCTAATATCTATTAAACTATTTGATTAATCTTGACACAAATTTTGAACAACTCAAAACATATTTATCATAAAAAATTCCCACCTTAAATATTGGCTTATCCTAATATTTATTGAATCAAAATTCCTAATATTTAATTCCTCTCAATATATTATGCTCAAAATTATGGCACAAAGGTACTTAAAGTTCATCAAGATGACTTTCTAAGCTCACAAAAATGAACTTACTTTGGTCCCCTTCTCTTTATCTTTTCCTTCATTCTTTATATTTTCTCTAAAGGCAGTTGTCTCACTGCTTTGCTTTTCAGACTATTGTTACACCTTCGCTTAGTTACTACTAACTTGCCGTTTTTTAGAAATTTATGCTATTGAAAGTTGATTTTTATAACAATATCAACCAATGTATGGCAGCCATAAAAAACCTATTGTTTGACTTATTTTAAAATAAAAATATCTATAATACCCACGCTAGCTTTCAAAAAAATTGTTTTCTTCGCAACAAAGTTATACTTGCCTTTATAAAAAACTATAACGACCCCAAATGGACCATAATTATTTTTAAAAAAATTTAACAAAGCAAAGCCTAGAAAGACAAAACCTAAGTAACTGTTTTCGTCGATCCATCAATGCACGCAGATATCTATTAAACAACAAGCCTCTCAATATGCCCAAGGCAGACAAATTTATAGAATAATTAAGGCAGTTCAAATTGACATCTATCTAATATAACTAATTATTTTAACCAAATTTTCTAAAAATAAATAAATTTTTATTAAGCTAGAAAAACATACAACAATTGTGTCGAATTACTTGTTATTTCAAAAGCCAAGGAACCGTTTAAGATCACTTTTGATTTTTCTTTTTGTTTTCCATTTTATATTATTCATGTTTTAACTTTAAACAAAACATCTTTGGTATCGCATAGCATGTTTAGTTGTTTTAAAAACACTCAAAAATAACTTTTAGATGGTTTGAGTTTTTTAAAAATAAGCTAATTTATTTTTAAAAATAAAATATATATAAAAATACAAAAATTGCACTACACAAACATGTTTTTAAAATAAAAGCAAAATAAAAACAGAAAACAAAAGTGATCCGAAATAGGCACTAAGACTATCAAACCTTAATACTTCCAAGTGCAACAATTTCAAAATTACACCACTCAAACCCAAATTTCTTGCCCTAAACACAGGGTTGCCATTTCAACAAACCCCTACCCCTATAACAAAAACTCCTGCTCAGAACATCCCTAAAGTCCTGAGAATTGACATAGATATGCAAAAGTGCTCTTAGTTTAATGACTCAGCATAGCCAGTTTCCCCCATTATTTCATCTTGCACCCCTACATTTGTTAGTTATGCACTAAATAGGACGTCAATGTGAAGGAAAAATCAGTTCAGATCCCAGAATCACCGATCCTCCCATAAATTTCATCGCCATTAAAAACGGGATAAAACAACTATTTGGCATTCAAACAAGGGGCAAAAATTCAACAACTGGAGTAAATGAAGACATAAAAAACTAACTCTGAAATAGTCAAAATGCTTAAGGCTTGCATCACTACCATACTACATTAGCAGGAGGTTATTTACCGGTGAACTCTCTAAATCTTCAAAGACTCCTTCCTCTTATTCTCCTCTATTTGGGAAAAGACCTTCATTGCAATCATATTATCATCAAAATACCGTGAATAAGGATGCTCCCGAGGAACTAGCCTTCTGTACTTCTCGAAATGCTTCTCTGCCTCTTCCTTCTTTCGCAGCAACGTGTATATAATTCCTTGGCACAAGTAAGGCCGGAAGTCCCGTGGCTCCTCCCTCACCAATTCCTGGTAAATCTTTAATGCCTCTTCGTACTTGTCCTCAATAACCTTAATCTGAGCAATAAGCAGCTTAAAATCCCTCACGTCCTCCTTCCTCTTAAGCCTTTTGCATGTCTCCAAGGCAGTTTCAACTCTTTTCAATATCTCATTCAATTCACCATCTACCTCCCTCTGCGCCATAACCAGTCCATGGTAGGCTTCCACAAGCAAGGGGTCTCCAACCAATAAATCTTCAAAACCTTGCCTCGCAGCCTCGGCATCCCCGCTGTAGCTTTGAATATGTGCCTTCAGTAGAAGTAGCTCATTCTCTCCAGGCTCGAGCTGAATGAGGCGATCAACGGCTGCTATCGCATCTTGAAACTTTCCGGCCTGAACCTTCAGCTCCATAAGCGCGCGGAGAGAGCGGCCGTCATCGGGATGAGAATCAAGGTGCTCCTCAAGTTTGCGCTCCTTTTCCTCGTCAGAGAGGTCTTGATCAGAGTCTAATGATTCAGCAGACGCCGCGGGGACAGGGGAGACTATGGCAGCGATGGCGCGAGATGGAAAGCGAAATCGGACGAAGAGGAGGGCGGCGGAGGTAGCGGCGGCAGCGAGGAAGGTAGAGAGTGGGATCGGAGTTACGGTTTTGTGGACGGCTTGGGGAGGCTTGTGGGAACAGCGGATGGAGAGAAGGGGTTTGTGGGAGGGGCGTAGGGAGATGAGAGTTTTAGACGAGGGGTTTAGGGGGAGGGAAGGTGGATTGATGGTAGAGGGGAAGGAGAGTGTGAAGTTTGGGGGACGGAAGGTTCTAGAAACGGACTCCATTGGTGCTTCTCCGTCGAGCTTCCTCTCTTCAAGATGGACAGAGAGAGGGGGGTCAGTAGCGTCGGCTCGAAGATATAGCCTTGCTCAGCAGCTGCAGGGCATATGAAATAGGACGGGAAGGATACGGGGGCAACTAGAGCTATAGACGAATGAGAACGGAGAGTATTTGAGGAGAGTTGATTGGCCGGATAGCGGGCGGGACGTGCTCTCCACTGATGGCTAAGAAAACCGAGACTGGATGGATCCGGTTGCTTATTCGAAGAAGGAGAGAGTATGGAAATTTGCAAAGTGTCGCACAATTTTTATTTGTTTGCATGTCTAAATACTAAATTTTGATATTTAGAATTGACAACTCTCTAAAATATAATCTTAATCAAGCACAAATCTTGATGCATATCAGGACCTAAAATTTTAGATATTTAATTTTGTTGAAAGATCTCGAAAATATTAATGATTATATTTCATATTTTTTATAACTCTATATTTAGATTTATAACTCTATAAGAGGATTATAAATTATATGAGGGATCTTGAGAATCTTTATTTATTTCTCTCCTTAATTAGAGAGATTAGTTGTCTCTTATATTTTGTTATTATTCATTTTCTTTTCTACAGTATCATGTTTTTATTGTTTTCCTTATCAGTAAGTCTTGTAATGAGTATTTATATCTCTCTTTGCATCAATAAAATCAAACTATTCCAAAGTATTCCGCATTATTCTGAAATTCATCATGGTATCAGAGCCTAATTTCATATTCTAGTCACCTACCCTCCTTTGAGAATTGTTGAGAATTGTCAGACTCCCTTCCTGCCGTTCTCTATGCAGGAAGGGAGGGGAATAAAGAGTTTTTTTTTTCTCCAGATCCCTTGCAACGCTGCTTTACGACGGTTTCGCCGAGACTTACTGCAAGGGCACCTCAACCCTCACGCCGCCCTTTCTTGAAGACCTAGACCCATGCCTTCCGCGAGACCCCTTTCCTATTCAAGTTACCTTTTGAAGTGTTTTGCAGCCTTCCGTGTCCACGCTGAGCGCCGAATCTCCAAGGACGTCTCTGATTGGATGGTCCACATATGCGTAGCTTCCCGCAACCCTGGTCAGATGGCCATCGGTCGAGCTTCTACCTCTCGCCAGCGAGAAGAAGAGTTCCGCGTCAAGTAGCGCTAGGCAAAGGAGCAGTCTAGGCTCAGCCTCCGCGATTGTGTTTATTCCCTCGATGAGGAAGATGACGCTGACGACCCTCTCTCCAGTTTCAGCGCCTTCGAACTTACTCCCCTCTACCGAGCTTACCACATCTACCAAAATATCGGCCTCATGGACCATTTTCGCCAGTACTACTTTGAGAACCGCAAGCTCCAACTCACCTCGGACTTCCAGGTCTCCTCAATGACGCCTTTCCTGGAATCACATCAGACTTTCTTTTCCTAGATCGTTGGGTTCTTCATCGTTGAAGACTGTGTGCCCCACACCGGCGGAGGGCTCGTCACCCGCGTGAAGGTCGACGCCCTATGGGAGATCGCTATAAGCCAAAATGGTTTCTGTCATAGAGGACCAATTCTCAAGGATGCAGACTGCCAGTCACCTCCTACTCATCAAGGACTATGTTAGCCTCCTTAGTGTTACCCTTCGGCGTTGTGGCTATGCTGTGGATCCTCTCCTCGATGTCCTTGACAAGCGCCTCGATAAGTATCGCGACCTTCTCCTCTCTGATTGTCGTCGACAGATCTTGAAGGCCCTCGCGCCCGACAAATTTGAGCAGATGCTTATAAATAAATAAATAAATAAATGAATAAATAATAATAAAAAAGAGTACGAATATTCTATGAGCGTTCTCTCATTTCAGATCAAGACATCTGATATCATCCCTGCCTTTCCTACGTGGCACCATTCTCCTCTACTGTTCCATATTGTTGTCGTATTGTTCGATCATTCATTGAAGATTTTGTTATCTTTTTGTCTTATGGTGGCCAGCTTGAATTCTATGCTATTGTTAAGAAGTAACTTGATAGGTTACTAGTGATGTTTTCGAGGTGCTTTCCTCCGGCTCGTGGAGTCGCAGAGTCTCGGGGTTTCTCAGGCAATGCAGGTTTCTGCCACCATGGTGTGTTATTGTGGCGAGCGCTGTTGCTTTTGCCTTGGCACATTTTAATGCCCATAGATTGTTTCCATTGGTGTTTCTCGGGATGGTGACGGGTGTTGTTTTTTGCCATATCTAAGAAAACTTCCTTCTTTGTATTCTCCTATGCCGGCACTGGCGATGGGGCTCCAGCCAAGGCGGCACCAGTGATGACGCCACCTGCCTCAACATAATCTCGTGCGAAGATATCGCTGCCATGGATCGGATAAGCCATCCATTAATCATGCAGTATCTTTTCTTTCTTGCCCAAGCGTCAGGGGGAGCTGCGTTTCCAACCGAAACTTCTCTAAGCAGCCATCAGAACTAGAGACCTCTCTACATTCTTTTCTGCATCTGACAATTCCTGTAGCTTCTGTTGCACCTCGCTTTTCCCCTGTGTAGGCGCTGCCAATCGTCAGAATCAATTTTTGCAGCCTTTGTTATGCCTCAATTTTTCCTTGTGTAGGTGTCTAATTCACTACACCAATACGATTTCAACATTTTTCCCTGCACAGGCATTTGGGCAACTGCAGGTTTTCAACAGCGAGCATTATTTTCTCTTTATAGTAGAAGTTTTGGTTCACCAATGAAATTTTTTTTATCTCTCCATGGAAAATCACGGAAGATCTCCAGTTGAAATCTCAATTTTCACTCTTTGGTGGAAATCATTGTCCCCCGCAGAACCACACAAGCAATGACTTCCTTATGGGCTCTCCCATGGACCGTCGAGACACCTACTTACAACCATTCTTCAGGCCCTCTGTCTGATCTCTTCCTCTTGTCCGGATCTTTTTCTGTTGCAGTCTCTCCGAATCTCTGGCCACATCCTTTTTGGCTACTTTGTAGGCCCTCCTCTAAAGCTCCTTCTGTTCTTTCGAGAACCAAACTTCTCCCTACATGAGCTCCTTTGTTCAAATTCTGTTGCTTGAATCTTCTTAGCAACAAACCTTCTTCCACCAAAAATTATTCCCTACTGACACCCGGACCTATCCCTTGATGGCTTTTTCTGCCAATGGAACTCCCTCCTGCGGCCTTTCCTGTCACCCAAACTTATTGCGGCCTTTCCTGCCGCTAGAACCTGCTGCGGCTTTTCCTCCCGCCAAAACTTCTTGCGGTCTTTCCTGCCGCTATAACTTCATGCGACCTTTCCTGCCACAAAAAATTCTTGAGACCTTTCCTGTCGCCAGAACTTCCTGCCGCCTTTCCTGCCGCCAAAACTTCCTGCGGCCTTTCCTGCCACCAGACCTTCATGCGGACATATTTGTTATCGACTGGACCTTCGGGCTTACTCCTGCAGTAGGTTCTCTCCCCTGCAGTCCTTCCCGCCATCGGACCTCCCTCTTGCATCTTTTCTCGTCGTCGGATCTACCTCAAAATTTTTTTCCTTGTAGATTTCGGCCAGCTTTCCTGCAATCTCCCTGCAGCCTCCGTGCAACTTTCTTGCAACCTCCCTGCAACTTTTTTGCAGCTTTCCTGCATCTCTCTTGTAGCATGATCAGTCATGCAATTATCATTCAACTGATGACTTACAAATTCATCAATTGAGCTTAACCCTTATCCAGACCACTCTCAGGCTTCGACACTCTTAGACTTCGGCATTCTCGACTTCAAGACCTTCGGTTTCGGCACTTACGATTTGATAATTGTTTTCGTACCTTCAAGTCAACACACCACAATCGATGTTTTCAAATTCAAGTTGAATATGTTTTTCAACCATGTTTAACTTGAGGGGGAGTGCTGAAAGATCTCGAAAATATTAATGATTGTATTTCATATTTGTTATAACTTTATATTTAGAGAGTTATAAATTATATGAGGGATCTTGAGAATCTTTATTTATTTGTCAGAATCTTTTATTTATTTGTCTCCTTAATTAGAGAGATTAGTTGTCTCTTATATTTTGTTCTTATTCATTTCCTTTTTTATTGTATTATGTTTTTATTGCTTTTCTTACCAGTAAGTCCTGTAATTGGTATTTATATCCATCTTTGCATCAATAAAATCAAGTGATTCCAAAGTATTCCACATTATTTTGAAATTAATCAAATTTTATATATTCTAATGCAAATAAAGTATTTTGATAATATGAGTTTGCTAACAAACTCCAGTCAGCTCTTGTCATAATTTCACATCTTATGATCCTATTAATGCCCTCTACAATGAGTTTATATCAGGACTTTCTTACTTTATGGTTCTCAATCTCACACATCAAGCTCAATTCCATTGTAGTTTTTGTGAGTCAAGCTTAAGCTTGTCATATGAGTTCAATAAAGCTTAATCTTGAGTTTGAGCCTAACATTGATCTCAAATTTAATATGACTCAAATTTGATTTAACTTACTTACACTCTTGAGCTAAAGCCAGGATGTGAGTTAAGATTTTTATGGTTATAAGAAAACTTAAAAGATTTACCACATACCATTGCTTAACCTTATATCATATATAAGTAACCAGTGAAAAGATATTTAAAGTGGTGGTGAAAGAACCAAAACTCGAATGCATTAATTTTTTTGAAGGCTTATTGAACGAGATTGTTAGTTTTTTCAAAAGACTAGAACCAATTTTGAATGACTATCTCTAAAACAATCATGTAAATATCCTCTCCAAATTTTCAAAGTGATGGGCAGATGAGTCAAATGACAACCTTATAGGCACTAGTGAGTGACAATTTGATAATGTTAGCAAACTTTGATGCTTTGTATAAACATTATTAGTGATAGCAGGCTATAATCTTATTGTTGTTAGGGGGCACCAAAATTTGTATCAACGATGGGTGATTATCTTATTGACATTAATGTGTTAACATCATTCGAAAAAGCTAACGCTGACCATATTGATGTCCAATCAATAATTTAGTTGATGGCAAGTAATGATATTGTTGGTATCAATTAACATTAGTGTTATTAAATACAATAAATTACCTACTTATGAGTATTTATAAACATTGTTGTTATTCATTATAAATTTCTTTTTAGTCAATAATTGTTAATAATGGAGTCAACAATATGCACTGGCTTTGGTGACAATAGTGAGTATTGATATTATTGGTGATGACTTGCAATAAATTTAATGTCATTGCTGAGCATTCATGTTTATTGAATGTATAATAATTAAAAGGTAGTAGATTAATAATGTTGGTTGAGAAATGACAATAAGCTAGCGGTGGTATGTCACAACAATCTCTACTGATAATAATTAACATCATTATTGAGCAGTGCTATATAAAGTCTTTATTTCTATTTGATATTTCCCACTAAATTTCTCTCTCATGGGTGCAATGAGAGTCTATTTTGTAATAAAAATTAATAGTATTTAGGTTAATTTTTTAAACTTCAAAAATATTACAACTTCATAAAAATAAAAATAAGTAATTTTTGGCTCATCAGATTCATCGCTTACAAAATTACTAGTTGAGTGTAGGTTCATAATATGTATAGATCATTTGATAATTTAAATAGTACTGTGAGGTCTCCAGCTATATTCAATTTAGGCTCAAATCAAATTCATTGTTGTCATTAGGCTCGCCTAATCAAAATATTAATTTCAATCATACGTTTGTTGAGAGTGGAGTATGGTTGATCCAAAATTTGATCATATAAT
Organism: Phalaenopsis equestris; assembly: GCF_001263595.1. Lineage (NCBI taxonomy): Eukaryota > Viridiplantae > Streptophyta > Magnoliopsida > Asparagales > Orchidaceae > Phalaenopsis > Phalaenopsis equestris. The sequence goes on along the minus strand of NW_018164546.1, from coordinate 171,421 downwards.
TTTTTTATTTAAATACTTGAATCAAGATTTGTGGTTGACTGTATAAATTTTTTTATAACATACCATCAATAGATTAATAAAATAATAAATATTATTTTATTATATACTTTGGTAACAATAATTTTAACATTAAATGGGTTCGATGAAACTATATTGAGCTTTTTTTTTTATCAAGTTAGTCATGGACCTACCATTGATTCTCTTAGGTTAGACTGAAACATAGAGGATTCCTACTTAGCACATTATGCCCTTGGAAGGAACCAAGTCTCTCACTTATCACTTTGGCCTTTAAATGCACTGAGATAGATTCTTAATTTTATGTGATCCAATAGGCAAGTGGACCCATCTTACAAATTTTCTAATTTTATTATATTGACTCAATAAGACTTAATGTAATCCTAAGTTAGCTTAACTTAGTATATTCAAACCCATATTGAATATGGCTAAGGATTTCTTAAACTCTATAGATGATCCATGACACTTGTATAATTATGGACCCTTAAATGGCCTCATCCACCTTAGTTAACTTAATATTTTAATATTCTCTATCCATCTTGAACTATTTGGCTTAATGGATATTGACATTAGCGTCATATAACATTTAGCAATCATAGACCCTATTCCTAGCTTAACTATGCTTTGGGTGGACTTTAACTAAACTAGAAATTAATGGTCTTAAGACTCTTAGATTTTATTTAAACCTTAGATGGAAAATACACTTAATTAATTATACTTCTAATCATACCAATTTACCTATGGCCTGAAGTAGCATGATTAACCCTAGCCTAACATTGTACTTAACTAGTTTTTAATGTTGTGCACTTTAGGTGGTCTTTTTGAGGCCCTGAATTAAGTGATGTTAAATTTAATCTGACCTAAATTAGGCTCGAAACAACTAAGGTGCAACTCAACTTATATGTCCTGATAAATTTGATTTGCATATAAACAAACCAAATTAGAATGATGGTTAGTCCCTTAGACCCCAAATTAAGATACGTACTTAGCTAGACTAGCTATAGGGTAACCTTGACCCAAATTTGATAAGATATGAGCAATTTTTGTTTAAAGATATTTTGGCTTAATACAATTAATTTTAATTTAACACAAATATATCATATATTATTTGTCATTTTATTATAGAACATAATATGATCAAATGTGTGGTTGGAAATAGGGTGAAGAATCCCAAGATGCCGGGTTCAAAGAAAAAAAAAATCTTATAGAACGTAGAGATGTAATGGATTTATATATATGTGGATGGTAGTTAGCAAAGACTTAGGTTAGCCCAACCTTTACTTAATATGATATATTTTGGTCTTTTGGGGTTTTGGCCTAACCTACTTAACCTTAATTGTGCCCTTATAAACCATATATTGACTTATATTGTATTACAAAACATAAAGACCTAATATATTTATTATAAAGTAAATCAGACTCAACCAATACTTAAGTTAGCATAGCCCAATTTAACATATTAGATCAAATTAATATGACCTAACTCAAATGAGTTAGATACATATCATAGTTGATCTTAAGCATCCATAAGAAGCCAAATAACCCATTGGACCAAACTTTATGTTGACTAGGCATAGCTTAAACCCAAATAAACCCAATTTAGCTAGATTAAGCCTAATTACACTTAATCGAGTTTGAGTTTGCTCAATCAAGTCAAATTAAGCTTATGCTTTTCTTAGCCAAATGACCCCATGCATATGATCTCTTCCAACCCGCTATTCCTTTCCACCTATCACAACCTAATGTGCATGCTTTATATTCTAACTCTACATTTTAATCATTGTGCATGTATTTAACTTGCTTTCTCCCTACTCGCACACCTCTTATCATGCAATGAAAAATTAATAAAAGTGTGAGAGTAATATTTTTATATTATTTAAAAACTCAATTAATGCTAGAAAAAATTAGAAAATTTATATAATAAATATATGTTTTGATAAAATAATATTAAATAGAGCATGAAAATCACCCTGAAGTTAAATTCAACATTTTAGGCCATTAGCAAATATTTGTTGTAAGCCCCATTCTTTTCACATACCAATTTTATGCCGCATTACACACTCACCCATTTCATAATAGTTAAAAGGTATCCCAAAATTAACCTTTTTTGAAGATTCTAATTTCAAAATCCAAATTCCAATCGAATCCTCTTCCTTTGTCTGGTCCTCCTTCCGTCCACGTCAGGCGAAGTGATTCTTATCCACCCATTCCATCTAACCTCGCCTACAGTCGGCATTCAACGCCAGGTGTTGTACGCTGAACATTTTCTTACAAGAATCTGTTATCTTCACTTCCCGACTAACCAGCTGGCAAGCTCGGCTCCACCGCCAGCAATTGTTCAGAGAATTACGTCTGCGCTCGTAGCCACTGCACAGTTCACTCTCCCCTTCTTCTCTGTTCCCTCTCCAGTCAAATTAATTCTCTCGACGTAATGGAAATGCCCTTCAAAATTATTTCCCTCTATATTGCCGTCCTTCTCCTCCTCTCAGCCGTCTTCCTCCCCATCGGCGGCAAGAAAACCCTAGGGAACCGCCGCGCCGCCACCATCCACTTCGATGAATCACTGACCAACATCTGGCCGCTGCCGAAGCAGTTCACCTCCGGGAATCGTACGCTCACTGTTGATCCGGGTCTCGGACTTGATGTTCAGGGTTCCGGTGGGAGTTCTTCCATCGTGCTGGAAGCATTCGAAAGGTTTAAAAGCGTGGTTTTCAAGCAGCACTCCGGGTATGCTTGGGGGGAGCACGATATCTTGAAGCTGACGGTTGTCGTTGCTTCGGATGACGATACGGTTCGAGATTTTGTTTTATATTTTGCTGAAAGTTTTTGATTTATTTGGCTGTTGTTGTTTTATTGTTTATTACTCTGTTTTTGGGTTTACTTTATGGTTTCGGTTGTTTGCAGCTCCAATTAGGGGTGGATGAAAGCTATACACTTTATGTATCTGATGGTAGCGAAGGAGGCGGCAGAGGGAGGTTGTCGATAGTTGGCGGAGTTTCAATCGAGGTATGAAGTGTTTTGTTGGGCCATTAGATTATGGTATCGGCTTGAATGATTTATGAAATCGTACTATATGCGATTTTGCTGAATTTTGTTTGTTAGTATTGCTGCTTAAGTTATAGATGCCATCTGATACCCCCTTTGTCTGATAGCTCATAATGGAAATAATTCATGATTTTATTATCTATTCCAGTTTACAGAGTCGTATAAATTGGTTTTCCTTTTTCCGTATCTGATTTACTTAATGATCTATTTTGATTGAATTCCTCCTGTTTGTTTGATTTTGTTGTATGTGAATCTGATCAATTTTTTTTGCTTAAAAAACGAGCTGCAGTTATCTAAATGTTTTGATAGTTATATTAGTAATTTTGGATATCTTACATATTGAAATAGGACATAGGCATTAATAAATAGCATGAAAGGATGAAGATTAAGGATGGCTTGATATATGATAGCAGAGTTAACCTAAAACAACAGCGAAAAGCAATCTTTTTTTGCTGAAAACAAATAACTGTCACAATCAAACATGTTGGAATTGAGTAAAACAACAAAGGCACTCAAACAAACGCTCGCTGGGGCGGACTAGTTGTGTGGCTGCAGTTGGTGGCCGAAACAGGGGTATGTGTGGAAGGTTTAGGGGTGTGGCTGTAGGTGGAAAAGGGAGTTGCGGTAGTGGATTAGGCCGGTTAGCTGTAGGCAGGGATTTAGGATCGACCAAGAGTAGTTGGCTGTAGGTAGGGGGCAGTGTGAGCTAGTTACGAGGAGGAGAATGAGTGCTAGGGATAGGGAGGAGCCGATTGCAAGTATGAGGAGGGGAAAGGGAGGGGAATACGAGGAACATTGGAGCATGATATAACTGGAGTGTCCCCTGTCATCAGATACATCCGTAGCAAGAGAGAAAGACACCGATGACAAAAAAAATTGAAGCAAAAATAGACACTAACCAAGGAAAACAATATATATTAATAATAATAATAATAATAATAATAATAATAATAATAATAATAATAATAGTAATAATAATAATAATAATAGATGGCTAAGGGGGAGCCCTTCCCCTTGAGCGTCAACCCTAACCTAATAGAAAGGGCCTGCCGACCTTTGAACCTGCCCTGTTGAACCGGTTCAGCCTCCCTAGCCGGTTCAACACAAGGATGAGCCTCACGTCAATTTTGCCGGAGCATATAATGTATAGGAACTACTGCTTTCCAAGGAAACGAGCGCAGTATTTATTTCTATTAATTAATTGAGTCATCTTCATGTTGTTTCACCTTTGATAAAATATCTAATTATTCATTTTGTTTAATGAATTTTTGTTTACTTGAATTGCATGTGTATACAACATTTATTATAGAATGATGTGTACTGTGGAGAAAATTAATGGCTTTTTTTTGCTTTCAAAGCTTAGTTTTTTTTTTTATTATTACATGCCAATTTAGGAATTGCCGAGCAGTTTTTCCACTGTTAATTGTTTACATATTTACTTGCACTGTAGTAGAAGGAAGAATTCATATTTGTCTTATTAGAATTCTTATTAGGGTATTTACCTAAACACTATTGATTAAACTAAAATGCCAGTTCCCTTGGTTGCAAGCTCCACATAAAAGAAAAAAAAATAAATTCAGAAATACATAAATATGGAAGATATGTGTAATTCACTGTGCATGATACATAACCAAAATGCTTCACAAATACCCAAGGGCACGGAGCAAAACTCGGCTTCAACACTGCTCTAGGCCACAAAAAATTATTTTTTGCTTTTCCACATGATAAGATTTTCCGACACGAATGAGCAATATCCTGAGGTTGATCGCCAATCATGGATAGATCCAACCCAACTTGCATCCTCATAAACAACAATATAATGAGAAGAGTTGCACAAAAAAAAAAAATGAGCCTGTTGCGTCTTTTAAGTAATGAATGATCTTGTGGACAATATGAGCCCGTTGCGTCTTTTAAGTAATGAATGATCTTGTGGACAACTTTGAGATGTTGCTCATAAAGATTATGCCTGAATTAACTCACAATACCTACTGCGTGGCAAATGTCACGGTGAGCATGGGCGATGTAAATGCGTTTCCCATAAAACATTGGTATTGTGTCTTATTCACTAGAACCACATTGGGATGATCAATTAATTTCTCACTGGGGTCCATTGAAACTGCGACTGATTTGTATAAAAGTAGGTATTCTCTGTTAATAGATCCGCCACATATTTGCGCTGAGACAGGTAAATGCCTTGAGACTGTTGAACAACTTTCATGCCTAAGAAGTATGAGAGCGATCACAAGTTTTTTATTTCAAATGAAGTTGCAAGAATATCTTTCAGAGGCTCCAATGCTGGTGGATCATCGCCTGTGAGCACAACATAGTCGATATTAACAACAAGGATTGCAATTTCACCACTGAAGGAATATCAAAAGAAGAGGGTATGGACTTGGGCCTGAGATAAACCATTACCCATTATCACTTTTGTGAACTTGTCGAACCAGACAACTTGGGGATTGCTTCATTCCGTAGAGGGACTTCCGCAGTCAGCAGACTTGTGCTTAGGAGATAGCAGTGTCAAAACCTGGAGGCATATTTATACCTCCTCTGTGAGATCGCCATTTAGAAAAACATTTTTGAGATTCAGTTAGAGCGGTGACTTATAAAAATTTACAAAAAGAGAAACTTCTATATATTTGTGAGTAGTCTTTGAAAATTAATCATGCCCTTGTTGTGTTCAAAGGATCCATCAGAGTTAAACTTGGTGCTAAAAATCTAGCAACACCCTATCACTTTCTTACCTGGAGCAAGATCCACAACATCCCATGTATGATTCTACTGAACGAAATTCATTTCATCATTTGTTGTAGCTTTCCAGGAAATGTCAACTAATGCTGCTTAAATAGTGGATGACAGGTGATGATTCGTTAGGGTAGTGTCAAATGCTTTGTAGGTCGGTGACACTATGGAAAAAGACATATTGTTCCATGAAATAAAGAGAGCTTGCCTGATTACATACCTCATCAGGAGAACTTGCCTCCTCATTCAGAGTGGGGTCAATTCTCGGGATGTCACTCAGAGGGGATTCTCGGTCCTGTAAAGAGGCAGCGGGCTCCAGAGTGGCAATATGAGCGCGCCGAGCATAGAAACGGATGATGGGAGTAGGTTCTGGTTGTTTGGCAGGTGGCGAATCTAGAGAGACAGAGAGCTCATCGAAGCTTCATAGGGGTTAGATACATAATAATGTCTAAGAAATCAAACTCCCCCCCCCCTCAACACTTGAGCCAGTGACAGGGAAGTAGGGAACTTTTTCAGAGAATGAGATATTGACACTTACATAAAGTTTATTTACGGTCGGATCAAGACACCGATAGACTTTTTGAGTGGCAGAATATCCGAGAAAGACATTTTATAGACCTGGGATCAACCCAACTTCGATCAGTAGTGTTCCGAAGAAATGTCGTGCATCTAAAAATTTTGGGTTCAAGTATGGTGAAAAACCAATTGATAGGAAAACATGACATCATGATTGCTAATGTTGTTCTTAAGTTATTAGTTTTTGTGGGATTTGATTGATGAGATATGTGGCAATAAACACGACATCATTCTAAAACTTTTTAGGGACATTAGATTGAAACATAATGAAGCGTACTATTTCAAGAAGGTATCAGTTTTTTCTCTCGACAACTTCATTATTTCGAGGAGTGTCTGTACATGAGCTAAGATGGTGGGATGCCCTTACTTACCAAGAATTCACCTAAAACAGAGTTAAAATATTTACGACCATTATCGGTTCGAAGTATCTGGATTGAAATTTTGAATTAGGTCAAAATGAAGGAGTGAAAATTTTTGAAGGTGACAACAACAACTTCAGGTTTATCTTTTAAGATATAGACTCACGTCATTCGAGTGCAGTCATCAATTAAATTAAAAAACCACCATTTATTAGTGTAGCTGGGAGTGCGAGAGGGTCCCCACAAGTCGTTCTGAATAAGAGAAAAGGAGTGAAAGGCATGTAAAGATTTGGTTAAAAGTTCATATGTCGGTTTCCTATTGAGTTTCCAACACTTTTCTTGAGTATAATTGGTTTTATTACAGTAATCACAAGTGGACTTTGTGGCTCAAGGAGGGTTTGATGAGTGTTGAAAACTATTAGTGGCCAAGACAGATGATTCGACTGAAGTGGAAATGTCGAACATGATAATTCAGTGGCTCTCTTAGCGTGAAATTTCTGTGAAAGCAACACGAGCAAAAAGAAGGGGATCCCGACCAAGGATACCGTCTCGAACTTCATCAAGATCTCTGTTAAGACCTACTAGAAATTGGAACATGCCATGTGTTACTATAATTTTCTGAAAGAGGGAAATATCTGTCGGAGATTCCTATTTGTAATCATAGTAGAGATCGCATTCCATCCATAGAGCCATCAAATCATTGTAGTACCGCATGATAGTTCTCGATCCCTGTTTTGTCTCATGGATATTCTTGAACACTTCATAAATTTGGTTAGAGTTCCCTACATCTGCTTATATATCCTGAACTGCAATCCATAGGGCACTCGCAAAAGTTAAAAACATATACAACCGTCCAATCACGGTGTCCTTGAAATTGATTAAACATGATATGATAATGAAATTCTCCACTTTCCATGCTGCATATGCTGGATCAATCTTTGAAAGTTCACAAATCATGCCAGTGAGATAGCCAAATTTTCCGCGTCCTTTCACAAACAATGACACGGCTTGGGACCATTGGAGAAGTTAGAGCCATTAAGTTTATGGGTGATGATTAAGAAGTTCATGTGACTTTTTGTCTTTCGGTCTATGGAGGAATTAAGGTTGGTGTTGATCATCCAGTAGACTCAATTGCACTGTCGGAAAGAGGCTCGGTGGTGGAGTCAGTCATGATTCCTACTGAGCCAAAGTTGATGTGTTGCCGAGACATAGGAGGGTTTTGGCAGCAGGAGGGGAACTGGGCCAACTGGAATGGTTTGGTTGCAGTATACTTGGTCCTGGTTAGAGGGATTAGCTGCTGTAAATGCCAGCTGAGAAGTACAGTAGGCAAAATAGAGCAGAAATGTTTTTATTAGACCAAAAAAACAACTGCAATATACTTGGTAATCGCGGGAAGAGCTGCGGACAAAACCCGACTGGGACGTCTCGCGGGAAGAATCACGGGAAGAAGCGCAGCGGGAAGAAAGCTGGAAAGAAATGTAGAAAGGAAAGCCGATCAGGGCAACTGAAAGGAGATCCGACCAGTTGGAGGGAGATATGGCCTGCTGGAAAAGGACCGACAAGGGCTAGGGTTAGAACCATGACTTTCATGCCATGTGAACTTTAAAAAATAGAGTAACATAATTTATTGATAACAAATTGGTGAATAAATACACTTTACAAGATCCACATAAAAGAAAAGACTTAAATTCAAAAATACATAAATATAGAAATGGAGGAAAATAAAGAAAACAAATAAAGCTAAATAATCGAAGCATAAAGCTAATTATTCTAATATATATATATATATATATATAGAGAGAGAGAGAGAGAGAGAGAGAGAGGTCAAAATGATCATTTGACTCTTTGCAGGGGGCATTTTAGTCCCTGAGCTTATGAAATCGTCAATTTAGTTCCCAAACTCTTTTAATATGGGTTAAAATAGTCCCCGTGAGAACTATTTTAGCCTATGTTAAAAGATTCTAGTGATTAGTTTAGCACTTTTATAAACTTTGTGATGAAAAGGACTGCAGCTAAATAATCAAGGGACTATTTTGGCACTTTACTACACACACACTACTCTCTCTTGATGGAAGTAAAAAAATCAAGAATCTGTAAATCTATACATTGTTTCTTTTCTAAAATATTTTGCATCAATTCACGTATTTGAATTTTGATTACTTCAAAACGTGTATACATGCTGCTATTTTATTTTAAATGGATTGCTTATCATCTTAATATTTATTTCTTTGCAGGCAAATACAATATATGGTGCACTGCGGGGTTTGGAGGTACACATGTGTTAATAATGATTGTTACTGTGGCTTCCTCTTATCATTCGTCAAGCAATGTTCATCTTGCCTTGTTGATATGCAAAAGGCTATTGGCCACACTGCAAATTTTGTTACATTCCAACTGAGTAACATTTCTTATTCTGCCACATGCTTGAAATTTGAATAAGAAAACTCAAGTGCAAGAGAAGGGTTCAATTTTCAGTCTCTAATGTGTCTACGAGCTTCATGGGCAAGATTTTGCATACTTTATGTAACAAAATATCTCAAAATATCTAATTTAATCCTTGAGAGTGCCAAAAAAGAGCAATTGATTTTAACTTAGGAGAAATAAAACTAGCATGCACGACACATTCTTATATCATATAAAAATAATAAAATAAATACATGAAGAATGCGAGGATTTATGTGGTTTGGTCAAGATTAATCTACATTTAGAAGTATGCCGACTTAGGTGTTCCAACTCTATATTGAGCCAACATTACCTATAGATAGCCAAGTCTCCAATTACCACCGTTATGCCATTTGGTGTGTTGTGTTTGATGGTCATACTGCATGGAAGTTTTTGAACAAGAGCTAGCTGAAGATTGTGTTATAAGCTTATGGAACATGGAGCAATGTGAAATCCTCTCATTGAATGTTGAGAACTTTTTCATCCCCTTATGACAACCCCTTTTCGATAATTGGTGTTCCTTAGAGAATTTGACTAGGTTTTCTTCCTTCTAGCAATAGGAAGTTCCGGGGCTCTACCTCATGCAGTCAACAAGTTGTTGGGAAATCACCTTCAAAAAGCTATCCATATTGATCAAGATACAACGTACATCATAATTATTGATGATCAAATGGACAATGATCATGCCATTCTAGAGGTTTCAGGCGGGAGGGATGTCATAGCCCAACTGACCACCCCGTTAAGGGTCAACTAAGGTGCAATAGAGACGAACAATTCAGCCAGACTAAATTCTAACAAATACTCATCCTGATTTGCAGAATCAAGATCTAGTGAGTGATGAACTAGACTAACTAAATCGCTGCAAATATAACTGATATATTGCATTTCATAATTCATTCATATACATCATCCATCGGAAGCGTGAAAAGTCATAAGTCATATCATCAAAATATATAAACTATACAGAGTTACTAAATCTGAAATAATAATAGTACCTACTCAAAACGTGTACAAGCTTTCAAAACAATACAGTGCAAAATATGTACAGATCATACTTGATCATTTGCCTCTGTGCTTAATGCTCCTTCTTGAAAGGCAACAACATAAAGTGATCAACGAATTCATTCGCCTCAGTGCTTATTGCTCCTTCCTGAAAGGCAACAACTTAAAGCGATCAACGAATGCAAAAAAATATTCAAGGCTAAAATAAAATTTTATACAAGAAAATGAAATAATATGCATGCTCAAGTGAAACTGTACATGTCTACACACGAGTCATAACATGCTAGCATAATAGAGAACATGGAAGAGTATGTAGTGTAAAAATTAAGAAAGACATGTAAATATATATGTTATAAACATGAAATCATAAGTATAATCAAAAGCATGTTTATAAGCTATTTAACATATGTAATCATAACAATGTCATTTCATAATAATGTCTCTTGTAAATGCATAGACATTAACTATTTTCATGTTCTATCATATTATTTGTTGTCACTTTGCCTCAAATTTCATATAAACTATCGATAAATGTTGCCCCCAATATAATAGTTATTAATGACCCATATGATACTAAACGGTTCCCAACGTTTTGTCACCGCTTGATTAAAATGGTTTTAGAATTTTACCGCCGCCCGAACATCATGAGTCGGGAATATCACATCTCTGCTTAGCGTACTTGCAATTACTCATGTAATAGTCTACTCATAACATTTATTGTAACATTTCTTATAACATAATACCTGTAGCAAACATTTATAAACATTCATACATCACATATATGAGTTATAGCAAATGAATACCCACACACAATTATTTCGTAAGCAGTCACATGTATCATAACATTGTAGTATCATATGCATTGTAATAAAAACCAACTGACATCCATACATTCCAAACAAATATTCAACTATAATATACAAGAAGTCTAAATGCAACAATGTTCACATAAAACCTATAATATTATTTTTCTTAAATTAACATAAGATTATTTCATTTGACTTGACGGAGCAGCCCTACAACGAGATTTCCCACGCTCATCTCAAGCTCGTCGTCTCGCATAAACAATCTAAGAATTCATAATCATCATGGGAATTCATGAAATCCGAGCTTGTATTATGATTTAACCAAAAACATCCTTTAAACACCGACACACCTCAAACGGGCTTCTCGACATAAATCCGCCATTCGAAATTCACCTATTGTCTTCCCAACTTTTCCTATCACCCCAATCTTCTTTTCTTCCTCGACAATTTTGTGCTAAAGCCCTTACAGAAGTTTGCAAACCACTTTCGACACAAGTTCCCTTCGACGACCGCCAGAAACAAAAAAATATATGAAAATCGACGCAAATGTGAAGATGAAAGTGTGAGAAAGGAAAAAAGCTTTTTAAATAGCGTGAAAGATAGTTTCAAACTTACAAAAATCTTCCCGGAGTTCCTTGCTGTGAATTATAACTTCCTTGTCATGCACCAGGATCATGAGCTGCGCTTTGCGCTAAAGTAATCGAGCGCAGTGGCTTGCAGAAAGAAGAAATCAGGATACGGGTCTTCGTGCGATCGAAACAAAGAGCAAGGAGAAGAAATTCAAGGCTCTAGAGGCCATTCGATCGAAACCAACATTAAAAATCGAGTGATAAGCGGTTGGGAACAATAATAATGCGAAGTAGGGAGAAGATTAGGGCAAATTAACGATTAATTAAGTTAATATAACTTCTAAATTTTATATCTACTGATCCATTCATAATTTATATATAGTGCTTTATATGAAATTGATCTATTCAACGTGCACAATTTTATAAAAATAATTTGGTTGAGTTTCAGGGGATGTGAAATTGGGGGTATTTTTTGCTAAATTCTTTACCTGATTTCTAGAATTTGGGTGTTACAATGGAGGCCTTAATCTGTAAAAGAAATAGTGAAAAATGGAGAATAACATGTTTGATGTATCTCACATAGTCGGGCTATTGGAAGCAATGATGATGGATGGCCTCTAAAATGATAAACCCCATCATGGCGCCAAACAATTTTATAGTTCAAATCCTTTCATGATTTAGTTGATTGACGAGTAGTGTTGGTGGTTGTTCTTTCAACAATGCAGTGTGGTCAACATTGTGTTTTGGGTAGAGGTTGTGTCAAGCATGCCAAGAATTGCTTCATGTGATCCTTCTCTAGTAGCTTCTCTAGGAGCATCTTCACGACCCGACCATTTTCTTGTCTCCTTTCTTATTATGTCAGGGGCTAACCTTTTAATTGTTGGAATTTTTTGAAGAGAGAACAAATAGAACTGGGCATCAAAAGTTCTTTTTTTTTGAATGCCCGCCAAAAATTTAATAACTTTATATTCAAAGTGGGTAATAGTTTCTTAAGGCCTTTGGCATAAAAAAAGTGAGATCCCTCTTGATTCTAATGGCCAAGACAACAACGATGAGATCGGCAGTTATGGTTGCCTCAAAACTTATCATGGAAGCCTTCCTTGTAGAAGCCTTGTATCGTTAGTCACTTCGAGGCTGGTTGGGTTTGTCATGCTAATTAGGATGCTATTGACAAGTTTTGAGAAAATAGGCTGAATGCCTTTTTCCTTTGCTTTCATTCCAATATATAATAGTCTGTACAATCTAATTTAGGCACATAATAAAGTGTATAATCTATTTTAGGTAGCTTAATGCGCAATCTAAATATTCAGCTAAGAGGAAAGATCTGTGCAATTAAAATAAAAAAATTTAATGCAACAATTCAAAGAAGGAAACTTTTAATTATGCCTGATTTTATTTATTCTTACTCTGATATCCCTCCTCAAATTGATTGTACACTTTTTTATGTACCTAAATTAGACTGTACAGACTATTATTTATTGGAATGAAAGCAAAGGAAAAATGCATTCAGCCTTTTTTCTCCAAACTTGTCATGGTATCAGAGTTAGGGAGCAAACCCTAGATCTTATTTTAGCTTGCTTCAAATTTGGCTTCAGCTTTGGCTTCAGCACTACTTCCTAGATCATCGGCTTCGGCACTATTTCCTAGATCGTCGGATTCGGGTTCGACACTCACGGCTTCGACACTCACGACTTTGGCAAACCTTAGATCTTCAACTTTGGCTTCGACACTCACTGCTCGATGATCGATGGCTTCGACTTCCTCTCTCTAGTTCGGTCTCCCGCGTCTGGTTCCCGCTTCTGCCTGATCCCGTCTCCCGCGTTCGCTTTTACCTGATCCCCTTTCCCGCGTCTCTCGCGTGCGGTTTCGTGTCCCTTGTCTGGTTTCAGCTTCTACCCAATTTTAAGGATTGACGACAAATCAAAGGAAGCATTTCAAAGTATTTCTGTCTCCCGTAGCTGATTTCTTGGAATATTGTCTTCTTTTATTGTCTCCCGTGCTTGATTTCCGCATTTCAAAGGAAGCAATAAAGGAGATTTCCTCCAACATATATTTTATGATCACAAGAACCCTCTTCCAGCTCCGCCGCTCCTTACACCGCCTGAGTCACACCTCCCTATTCACGCATCAGAAAGCCGAATTTTGGTTTTCTTTGATTTTCTTTGGTTCTTTTTTTCGGATCTTTTGGTTTTTCTTTGATTTTAGGTCAATCAAATTTCGATCAACAACTTTTTCGATAATCAACTTATGAGTAATAATTCTGTTAGAATGTCTTTTGAGTAAATACATGAAATCTTGACTATCAAATTTATGGGAAAGAATTATACAACATGATAATTTCAATTCAAGATGTTTGGTGGCATATTGACGAGTCTTCTCTAGCACCTACAGAGCCGAAACATCTTGGGCAATGGGAGGCAAATAATTGTTTAATTGTTTCCTGGATCTTGGGATCCATTGATACTCATATTGCGAACAACTTACGATCATTTGACACAGCTAAATAAATGTGGAAATATTTGAAATACGTCTATAATCAAAATAATATTGCAAGGCACTTTCAATTAGAACTTCATATGAGTAATTATAGTCATATCAATTGAATAATATTATTTTGGCTTTCTCAATTTATGGAGCGAATATTCTAGCATTATCCATGCTATGTATCAAAGGAGAATTTAGGTAGTCTTCAGGCTATTCATGAAGAGAGTCGTCGTGGTCAGTTTTTGATGAAGTTCAAACCTGAAGTTGAAACTACTCGGGCTGGGTTGTTGAATAAAGATCCGGTTTCTTGTTTACATGTATGTTTTAGTGAATTACTGCGTGAAGAACAAAGATTGACGACATAAACCGCTATTAGTACAACCAGTGGATCATCAAAAATAGTTAATGTTGCATATGCTACTCATACCCGAGGAAATGAAATAAAGCAGTGTCACAGCTGCAAAGAATTGGTCATATAGTTCGCCAATGTAGTAAGAAGTTATGCAATTATTGCAAGAAAAATCAACATATTGTTAAGGAGTGTCTTACACTACCTCAAAATCGCAAATCACAAGCACTTTATGCTATGGTGTCGACTCTCACAATTGTGGTTCGACATCGACAGTTGCTGACAATAATATGTTCTCACACCAGATATGGTTCAATAGATGATTCTCTCTGCCTTTTATGCTCTTGGTCTTCAAGGGAAAGTTAAGACTATTAGTTATGTTCCCTCTCATTGATTTTCTGATTCCGACGCCACGAATCATATGACCGACACATTTGATTTATTACATAGTCGATACCCGTGTACTGGTATTCAACATATTCAGGTTGTTGATGAAAATAATATTCTAATTACGACAATTGGTGATATTTGCCTTTTCTTCTGACATGTCTTGGTTTCTCCTAAATTATCTACGAACTCACTTTCCGTTTGTTAAATGGTGGATAATAACTGTGATGTACATTTTTCTCATGATTGTTGTGCTGTGTAGGGTCAGGTGTTGGGAAAGAAGATAGCAAAACAGACTAAAGTGGATAAGTTATTTCTATTACATTTTTCGATTCCTCGGACGTTGTCATTTGCTTCTTCAATGGTTGAAAATAAGACTGGCTTCTGGCATAGACGATTAGGTTATCCAAATAACGTTTTTTAAATCATTTATTGCAAAGTGGTGCTCTTGGTTCTATAGATAAAAGTTTATTAGTTAACTGTTCTTCCTGTAAATTAGGCAAAAGTAAGACATTGCCTTTTCCTATTTTGGACAATCGTGCCAATAAATGTTTGATATTTTATTCATAGTGATGTTTGAGGAATTATACTGATTATTTCACAGCTCAATTTAAAAATTTTGTGACATTTATTGACGATTATAACCAATTCATATAGATCTATTTTTTGCTTTCTAAAGCATAAATGTTTATCATGTTTCAAACCGTTGTGACATATATTGAAACTCAATTTTCCACTTTCAATGAACCTTACGGTTTGACAATGGTGATGAATATATGTCTCATGAATTTTAAGCATTTCTTCATAACAAGGTTATTATCTCGCACCGTTCATATCTGTATACACTTCAGCATAGTGAAGTTGCCGAACAGAAAAATCGTCATATGTTGGATATGGTGCGCACATTGTTGCTAGAATCTTCAGTTCCAGCTAAGTTTTGGACAGAAGCTTTATTTGCTGCAGTTTATCTGATTAATCATTTACCATATCAAGAATTGAAGTTTGATTCTCCCATCGAATTTTTGATAAATATCATAATTATCATATGCTACATACTTTCAGATGTGTTTGCATTGTTCATTTACCTGCTCATGAACGTCATAAGTTGGCAGCCCAGTCTATTTGATGTGCCTTTATGTGTTACAGTCATAATCATAAAGGTTTTGTGTTTTGACTCGATTAATAATCGATGGTGTTATCTCTCGGGATGTGATTTTTATTGAACATGAATACTATTTTGAGCATCATCTTTCGACATCTGACACTATTATACTTCATCACTTTGATGTTTCTTCTTTTGATAAACGATTCAAGCTTGACCTTTTCTACACACGGTGTCTGGCCCTTTCGTCTCCAGTCATTCCCGACCCTGCCCCTGAAAATGCTCCAATGATTCATCGACGATCAACTTGGCACGTTCGTCCTCCAAATAGATATGGCTATTCTGCATGTTTTAACTAATATTAAAGTTCCTACATCTTATTCTCAGGCCACTAAATAAGCTTCTTGAATAAAAGCCATGCAAGAGGAGTTTCAAATACTTTAAGACAATCACACTTGGGATATTGTTTCATGTTCTGCAGACATTAAACTCATTGACTGTAAATGGGTTTATTTCCTTAAGGTTCGATCTGATGATTCTCTTGACAGATATAAGACACGATTGATAGCTCTTGGCAATCGACAAGAGTATGAGATTGATTATAAAGAAACCTTTTCATTTATGACTAAGATGACCACTGTCCGACTTGTCCTATCTATTGCTGCATCTAAAAACTGATCCTTACGATAAATGGATGTCAAGAACGTATTTTTGCATGGAGACCTCAAAGAAGATATCTATATGACTCCTCTTCCAGACTTGTTTTCTACACCCTCTCATGATGTTTGTAAGCTCAAATGTCTCTATGCGGTTTGAAATAGGCTCCACAAGCCTGGTTTGAAAAGTTTCGTAATACTCTTCTTAGCTTCTCTTTTACTCAAATTCAGTATGATTCTTCATTATTTCTTTGCAAGATTGACTAGGGAATTGTCTTTATCAGTCTATGTTGATGATATTGTCATCAC
This sequence comes from Phalaenopsis equestris, assembly GCF_001263595.1. Taxonomy (NCBI): domain Eukaryota; kingdom Viridiplantae; phylum Streptophyta; class Magnoliopsida; order Asparagales; family Orchidaceae; genus Phalaenopsis; species Phalaenopsis equestris. Next base: position 154,578 of record NW_018164546.1, on the reverse strand, counting down.
AGGATCTGATACTCAATTGATGTCTCAGTTACAGAAGCGTCTTCAGGGGAAGCGTCTTCAAGCGTCTTCAGGGTTCTTTTCACATGAAGAATTTGGGTTCTTCAACTTATTTCTTAGGCCTTGAAGTTCACTCTTCTCCTGCTGGCATTTTTCTTCACCAACATAATTATACTATGAAACTCATTGCTTTGGCTGGGCTTCAAAAAGATCATCCTGTTGATACTTCTTTGGAAGTGAATGTCAAATATCAACGGAATGAGGATGATTTTTTATTTAATCCATTTCTATATCGACAACTTGTTGGGAGTCTCAATTATCTAACCATCACACGTCCTGATATTTCATTTGCTGTGCAACAAGTTAGTCAATTTATGCAGGAACCTACATATTTTTATTTAGCTGCAGTAAGCTGTATTGTTAGATATTTGAAATATACTTATCATCGTGGTTTGTTCTTTTCTGCGAAGTCTCCTATTCGCTTAACAATCTATAGTGATGTTGATTGGGCTGGTTGTTTTGATACACGTTGATCTATTACTGGCTGGTGCATGTTTCTCGACAACTCTTTAATTTCTTGGAAGATTAAGAGACAAGATCGAGTGTCTAAGTCATCTAATGAGTCTGAATATTGCGCTGTCATTGGCTTGTTCTGAGAACATTTGGTTTCGGGGTTTGTTGGCTGAGCGTGGTTGTCTTCAAATTGAGTCTACTTCTCGTTATGCAGATAATACCAGTGTTATCCAGCTTACTACTAATCCTGTCTTTCATGAGCGCACGAAACACTTTGAAGTAGACTGTCATTCTATTCGAGAAGCCTATGATAATGCTGTCATTTCTCTTTCTCATATCTCATCTGATCTTCAAACAACCGACATGTTCATTAAGGCTTTCTCTCGGCAGCGTCATTAGTTTCTTGTTGAGGGTGAGATGCAGCTGAAGTTGGGACTTTGCTGATAGGAGATGCATCATGATTTCATTGATATAAGTAAAATTTGACACACTCTACAACACTACAATGATGGTTGATGGGTCCTTTTTTGCAATGAAATGTTCGAACGTTGAATTGTGCTGACCCACTATCAGAGTGAGCTTATTAATGACGAACTTGGAGTTGGTGAGTTGTCAAGTGGGTTTGTTACACACACACACACACACACACACACACACACACATATATAACACACACTCACACACATATATATATATATATATATATATATTAAACGTTCAACCTCAGTCCTATAAAATGATTCAGTCGTTGCTTCCCATGATAGATGGGTTTTGGTTTCGGTGTTTCTGTGTTGCTGCAGTGCCGCTACAATAACTGCTTCTATAAACACGATACTAAGATTAATTACAATTTTAGGAATTTATTTAAATACAAATAACCTCTATGTATCAAAATGAGCAAAATAATAGAAGTTTATGAAAGTAATTTTGGTGATTTTCGGAAGGTGCAAATAATGATGTATAGTTTAAAATTGAATTTTAATTTACCTTTTTGCCATTTTTAGGTAGTACACAGGAAAATTCCATGAATTTTAATATAATTAGAAACATCATTGTCTGTTGGGTGGGCATTTATGGTCGTTCTTGTTAGGGAGCACAAATGAGGACGATGGTGATGGTAGTTTGCTACAGGAGATCGGACACTCTTCTATTGATTTCTTAGCCAAATTGAGCTTGCATCAACGAGAGCGCCAAAATATGTGACCGGTCAGAACTAGTTAAGGATGATCAGTGTATTCACTAGTGTAGGTCCTGATTTGTTTACGTGAATGGAGAAGGAATGTTTTAATTGAAAGTGACTAACGGGGAAGTTGAGCGTTCAAATTGCATTACCTCCTAACAAAGGAAGTGTTGACCATTCAGAGAATTGAGAAGCTAGAATTAAGAGTGGCAAAAAGAGTGAATACTTGCTACACAAAGATCTTTAAATGATCCATTTAGCAACTTACATCTATTCTAAGGCGAGATGGGAAGAATTCCACTAAATCTGAGGAAGATGATTATAAACCCCACTCTTATCAGATTCCCTCTCTCTTTGGTTACAATCTTGCAAAGTTATAGTTTGTTTTGAATTCATCACCTTTCTTGCTGGTGAAGCCCACAAACGGGTATTTATAGGCGCTTTATTGGCTTGAGAAGGGTTTGGGTGGAAAACAAGCAGGAGCCACGAACCACCATATTTGTCGATGACATGCATAGTGGGCTGTGTGGCAAGTTCTAGAGTGATCAGGCATTGAATGGCAAGTATTGGATGCTTAGTTGGCTGGTGATTCGTTATGATGCATGGGAGAGATGATGATTTGTGGCACTCCATAGAACCATCTGAGAGTGGCTGCCAGTTCGTACATGAAGTGTACATTTTAAGTCTTTTGATGGGCTTGACTGTTGAGTAGGCGATGATGGTTAGTGCGGCATTGGTAATAAAATTAGGATCTTTTGGAGTCTAAGGAATCTGATCAGGGATATTGAATACTCTTGGGGCTTTCTTGGGACCCCGATTTTATTGTAGCTCTTGGATTATTCGACCAGGCCTTCTCCTATATGACCGACTAGGGAACAAAGTAGTTCAACACTCTATAAGAGTTTAGATTGATCTACGAATCAACGTTGAACCGATTTCTTCGAGATATCGTTTCAAATCTGACCAGCTAAGTTCCACAAGTAGACTTAGCAAGACTTTAAAGCAATAAACAACTCTAATGAGGCAAACAAATTGGGTGCTACACTCCAAATATTTATGATTTAGAAAATTCTTTATTCATTTTGCTTGGCTGAAACAAAATGTCACTGTTGTATTGATACTGAAAGCACATATTTAAGAAGTGCTTGTTTATATTGTTTTGCAAGTTTGCATGATGGTGAGATGCTTTTATTGTTGACTTGATATTTATGAATAAGTAATATATGGGGCATGCCACATTGCCATTTATGTTTATTTCTATATTCCTTCTTGCGAACAAGTTTTTTTTATCCTTGTATAAAAGCTGTTAAATTGTTTTTCAACTGATCTTTATAAATTCCAGACTTTGAGCCAGTTGTTTACGTTTAATTACAAAACCAAAACTGTAGAAGTGAATAAGGCCCCATGGTACATTTATGATGAACCCCGGTTTTCCTTCCGCGGGTTGCTTCTTGGTAAAGAAATAGTTTAACCTCAAATTTGATTTGTTTATGTCTGGAGGTTTTGTGCTTGATATTAAGAACTTACATAAATATAAATGCACTATATCATTTCAGACAGCTCCAGACATTTCCTACCTGTAAACGTCATCAAGCAAGTAATTGAATCCATGTCTTATGCTAAACTAGTAAGTAGTTCTCTTTTTTAAATCCAAGTTTTTCATTGTTTTCTGGATAATCTATCACTATTTTATCTTAATTAGTGTTCTTGTTTTTGTTCAATAGAATGTTCTGCATTGGCACATCATAGACGAAGAATCCTTTCCTTTAGAGGTACCCGCTTATCCAAATTTATGGGAGGGTTCTTATACGAAGTGGGAGAGATACACGGTTGAGGATGCTTATGAAATTGTTGAGTATGCCGATTTTTTTGTTTTAATTTACATTCACCATGGTGTTGCTTCCCATGTTATATATTATGATTGCAGAATACCTGAAATTGCCCAAAAATATCTGAATATGTTGAGTTAAGCTCTTAAAATGTTTTAGTACACTGTTAAACCATCAGAAAAAAATAGATCGTCATTGTTGATGAATGCAGTTAATATCCTAGTATCTGTTATTTTGCAAATTGAAAGCTTTGATATACTTCTTGTACAATGTTGGAAGTAATATTTTTTTTATTTTTCTGTTTAATGTTGCAAGTAATCTTTTGTACAATGTTGGAAGTAATATTTTTTTTATTTCTTATATATTTTTTATTTTTCTGTTTAATGTTGCAAGTAATCTTTTGAACGTGAAAGCATTGCAACATTTCATAAAACCACAATTCATTTGAAAATTTAAATTTACATCATGATTGCATTTACTGACGTTTAGAAGTTGAACACCTAGTGGTTGAATGCCACATAATTTTACTATTTTAGTCTATATGGTAACGATAGCATGGAGGTGTTATTCTCTGTTAATTTGGTACCCCATTACTAGGTATATATGGTTTGACATAGCTTCAATTTGGTTCCAAGTTCAATTCGTAGGAAGCTTCAATTATGTGCTGAAATTGAGGATAAAATGTGCTTTTATTTAATTATTTGAATTGAATAGTACTGGAGTCCACCCCTATTGTTGGCTTCAACTAATTTCTATACATATGATTCCCTTACATCAACGCTGTTTCAATTTTTCTGGTTTCATGCTAATGTGGATCACGTTATCCCACAGCATTATGGCAGTTCAGTCTATTGCTTAGGATTCTGCTTGAAAGGGCCACTCGCGATTCATTTTATTGTTTAAGTGGCATGCGGGCTACAAAAACTAATTTTTAAGTATTTTCTTTGACTTTTGCTTAGGTTTTAAATTAAAATTTGCACATAAATTCTATTAACATGTCTTGACTTGAGATAATTTTTTGTCGGCCATATCTATTGATCTGGAGTTAAGAAATCCATAAATAGTTTTCCATGCTCCAAATTATTCAGCCTTTGGATTCAATAATTTTATTTTATTTTTATTTTCAAACTTCTTTACATGTTTGATGTGTGCTTCCTTTTAAAAGCAGCATAATGTGACTATATAATTGCAATGAAAGTTATTGCTTTGTACCTATGTTTGGCATTTTTTTTGGGTGTTTTTTTTTTTACTTTATCTAATTTCTTGCAAATAATTTTTTATCGGCTTGCTGGAGTTCTAGATTTTGTTTAAAGTTTATGCAATTAAAATTTTAAATGAGGTGGAGATTTGAAATTGCTAAATGATTTTGTTGTTTGAATTTCTACTTGATCTTTTTAGATTTATTCAAAATTTGCATTATCATTTAGGCTTTATATCTGGTCTTTTCTTATCTGTATTTAAGGAAGTGAGTTTTTTATTTTATGTTATTTTATGATTGTTTTGTGTGAATCCTAAATTTTTTTGTGTGATATATATTCTTTGCATTATTGTAGTTACTCTAAGAAGCTAAACCTTATACGTCCTACATCACATAGATAGTGCATTACAGTTAGATGTTATAATTTGAGAGGTAATATATAGAATTTTAAGATTTATTCTTCAAGTTAACTTGAGCCGTGTATGATAAAAATGTAATTTATCAGTTTTTCTTGGTGCTCAAGGAATATGTTGGAAATAAGACACAACCCGAGGGGTCAATTGTAGAAGGATATATAACCGAGGAAACAATATAATTTTATTTTAGATATTTAAAGGGATCTCAAATAACACTTATGCTCATGAGTACAAAGTGACCATTAAACGAGTAATTATATTATAAATTGTGTAGTTGGGAAATTTCATTGGAACGGACTACAAAATTTTTCTTGGATGAAAGATTTTAGTGCAAACCCATAGATACATGTTTTGTCATTATGGTAATATATCATCATATAGATAAACCTTTATTGGTAGTGAGCAAAATAAAAGATACACATAAATTTTTTTCTTTAGATATTAAGAAACTTATGAACGAAAGATCTCATAAGTGATTCAATCAAGAAATACATTTTTTAACATGTTGAAATGTAAATGTATTTTGTTTAATACAGCTTATTATTCTTTATAGATTAAAAAGTCAATAATCCTTTGTTACCTGATGAAATTATAACACTTGCAATTGAACTTAACAAAGTTGCGTAGAGTTCTAAGGGATTTTATATAAATGTTAATAAATTTTATATCTTTTCTTATGATGATAATAAGAGAAATCAAAATTAGTTACTCCAACTTATTTTCTATTGATAATATCATACGTTGTATGATATTATTGATATTAGTTACTCCAGCTTATTTCAGGTTGTCCTGCTCAAATGTTAGTGGCCGATCACAGATACTATTGAGACTGAGAAAGACCAATTTGGACTTGTTTTAGTAAACTTTTTTACGTTTAATTCGTATTGGTGAAAAAATAGAGCATGGTCCATTTATTTTCTTTTCTCAAGTGGAGCCGGTGTTTTACGTTCAAGATCCTAAAATTAAAATTAGAAGTTTTTATAAGAGTAAAACAAAGATATATTTTTTATTATAGCATAACCTCTAATAGAGAAAAAATGAGATAAATTTTTAAAGTTGTATTGAACTTATATAGTCATTCTATATTATATGCAGTTTTGATCTTAATTGGAGTAGGATTTTACTTCTCTTATATTTTTATTTGTAATTTCTTAACAAACTATAAAGTATGCATGATCTTTTATTATGAATTATTGATTTTTTTATGTTAGAATATTAAAAATAGTTTACTTGTATATCATGAATTTAATTAACTTATAAAAAACATATATAACATGAATTTAGTTGTATTATGTTTCTATTGATTAATACATCTTTATTTCTATCTTTTACATGCATGAATTTAGATCTATTAAGTTTTAAGAAATTTTACAAACTTTTGGCAATGTGAATTTTGAAATGAGATTAAAAATGCATCACTTTGGAGTAAGACTAACTCAGCTGTATTTTATGTTTTAAATTTTAGTAAGTTGTTTTGCTAAAGTTATGATATGCTCTATTATTAATAATATAGTTAGGAAATATAAAACATTAAATGCCACACATAAACTATCTTCTAGGTAGAAATTGTATTCCAAACTTTTGTGAATGGATGATGCAGTTCAACCAGTATACTTGAATAGACTGATGAACACATGGGTTCTTTATGATAATGAATAGTGATTCCGAAATAATCTTGAAAATATTGTTTGTATTTTCTCTTTTTGCTTAAAAAGAGGAAAAAAATGCTAAACTACTATCACCTGATTTATAATTTTCTAATATCACAACACATTTTATTGGCTTTCTAAATTTCTTATAATTATAGTGCATTGCAAAAAGAATCATGATTATAGTATTTGCAAGCTAGCCAAACATCGACAATCATTATTATGTTTTTTTTACATAAACCATGTATTAACGATTCTTATGTTTCTAGATATGACAAGAAGTAAGTTGTTGGAATATACTAAAAAGGTCATATCCAAAGGTGGTCCAAGTAGAAGAGAAAATACTATATCCTTGGATCCATCTTCTACATACAACCATTTTAATTCACAGGAGCAAGACTAAAGCGTCACGCCAAATGCAGGACCATAATTATTTCGCAATTCTGAACAATAAACTTCCAAACAGATGAAGCTATTTGACTCATTGGCATGTCTTTATTATTTAAATTATTTTAAATGAATTTCTAATGCTTAATGCTATGATTAAGTATCTTTATAATCTCCTTCACTTTTATAAATGATCATGGCGCTCTAATTAAGCATAGGGGGTTTACTACTTGCATAGATATTTAGAATTTGTCTCAAGGTACTTGTGTTCATATTGAGATGAATGAGAATGACGTGCTTTGCAACATTCCAGAGTCCACACTACTAGTTTCTTTTCTAGTTGTCACTAGAGATTCAATGCGAGGGCTAATATCATTTTAAGACCGACACAATAAAGGTTTAGAGCCATTAAAAAAATGTTAGCAAAAATTAATATAAGAAATTTAATTATCATTATTTTTTATTTTTTATTACTATGCTATGTATTTAGTAATCTTTATATGTTTATTATAATACATTTAAAATTTGTGTTTCTTGGACACGTTAGAGGATGTGTTCTTAAATTGTTTGGGGGTAAAGTGACGTAATTATAAAATTCACCTGAAGTCACAACATTGAGATAATGAATCGATAGAAGAAATTTTGTAGGTTGTCTCAACGGGTGTTGATTCTGTGCAATTGTGAGTGTTCAAAACAAGACAATCAAGTTAGCTTTATTATTCTGCTTTGTACTATTAGTTATTTAAGAATAAATTTTATTTTTTAAGGAGAGGGCATATAATAGAGAAAATGTTGAGAAACAAACTTATCCTCACATAATGGGTCGAGTAAGCTTTCTTAGGAAACGGAAAGAGAATATATGAGATTATTTTTTGAATTCATTGATATGTATTATTTTCTCATTTACTATGTTATATAGTTCATTCAAGATAAATTACTACTAGAAAATATTAGTTGAAAGCATAAGGATGGATCGTGTTAATCTGAGGATGCTAGACTCCAATGAGTATTATTATTATTATTATTTTGTAGATATTCTTTTATTTGTAATGATTAATTTTTTTTTATAAGTTAATTACTTGTCTACAGATGTACGCTTGTGAGCTTTTGATAGAAGATGATCCAACACCTGTGGATGAATATGCAGAGACAATTGAGAGGGTTTTCGTAGATATCGTGGGTCCTGAGCACCCTGATAGAGTACATATGCAAGGATTTGAAGTTACTTCAATCAACTACTTTCTGTACAGTACTTCTATTATCGGTGAAAGTAGTGGAGACAATAACTTTACTTGAGTAGTAAGAGTGGAATAGGACATACAAACTATGATACATGAGATGCGAGACAATTCTTCATTTCGTGATCAATTCAATGACTTGAGGCATGACATTCATTACCAAGCTGTTAGCATATTGTACGTTAAATAATGATGCTTGATTTAGATTCACTTGATGCACGTCAAAGAAGTCTTCTTTCAAGGTAACTGGTGACTTCTAAGTTGTTCTTACTTGTCTTTGATGACATTTGACAGGAGCACTCAACCTAGTAAAGTGATTTTGGTAACAACTCACATGGGTCAGTTGCAATGATGATTTTAAAGGTGATTAATGATTGAACTCTGATTTAACCTAGTGCTTTTGGATGAAAATTTTGAAATCTTGAATAGGTATTATAACTTTTAAAACTTGAGTTTTACAATAATGTAACATTACACACTAGGATTTTCACGCAAGTGTATGTATCGGTCAAGTAATATTAGATTATTGAGTCTGAATTATTGATCCCACAAGAAGAGCTATGATTTTACACCTATGGAAAGTTTTAGCCTACTTTAATGAGTCTTAGCTTGGAATTATAGCTGATCAAAGTTATGCTTGTTAATCCAATTATCACTAAACCTATTGATTTACTCTTAAATTAATTATACTAAGCTAATGAAATCGAGAAAGATCGAGATAAGAAAACTACCATTCCCTTGCAAAGACATAAGTAATGTGTATAGGAATGGACATTTAGAATAGAGGTAGTAAGTGAAAAATATGAACAAACCTATTCTTTACCTTCTTTCAAGTGCATAAAGAAGTTGGTTTAAACTTGATTAGTGTTTCTGCCTATTACTGTAGAAACCTAATTAGAACCCATCAAAGTCTATTTCCCTATCAATTTGCATTGCCCTATGGATTACTTTTCCTTCACTCATTAATGCAATGTGGTTTCTCCTATTTGTTAAAGTTATAGCTCTCTCGAGTCATTAAAGATTCACAACAAATTTTAACATGTCACTTGGCCAGAATGATAAGTAAATGAAGTACAAAGTAAAACCATCACTTTAGTGATTAAAAACCTATGCTAAATACAAATAAATACCCTACACATATTACTAATTCATCACAAGGAAAAGGTATAAAGGATCTACTCACAGCGAATGAAGAAAACACTACAATTCATTATCTTATAATAGAGCAAATTCATATAAAATGAGTTCACAACTAATACAAGACAATGTAGAGTGAAACACTTAACTTGCTGCCTAGAAAAGAAGTGTAAACTCCTCCCCAAGTGATCTTTAAATGTTTCTTGCACTGCTAACAATAACCCCTTACAATATTCTCTCAATTCTCTCTAAGGAAATGCGGGAAAAATGTAAAACCAAACTCTAAACTCTCGATTTCTGCACCCTTAAGCTTTCTCCAAGACCTTTCAAATGATCCTCTCTTCGTTTGAGCTGTTTCCATGACTTCTTAACTTCCAAATTCGTACATTACCAACTGCAGAAACCGCACTGGACAGTTCTGGCGTCTAGCTTTGCGTGGGAGAACTTTGGCGCCCAGGCGTTATCTGTAGCGCCAAAGTGCTGTGGGGCAGTGGCTAGGCGCCAACCTGCTGGTAACCCCGTTTGTTCCAATTTTCTCCGTTTCGCTTCAATTCCACTCAAATTCTCTCTAGTTGTTCTACTGGTTATATCTGCAACAAAACGTGAAAATACCTTTCTTTAAAGTGCGATTTCATTAAAAAACAAATGCAAAAATGTAAAACAAATGCAAAAATGTAAAAAAAATTAAGCATGCTACAAATGCAAAAAGTAAAAAAAATTAAGCATGCTAAAAGGAGTATTAATTAATTAGAAGGAAACAATAGCTCTTCAGCAGGCTCAACAACAATGCATTTGTTAATGCTGAGAATCAGATATTCACCTGAAAAATGCTTTGACAACAAAGGTCATGGACGGAGTTCTGAATTTTGGCAATGGATGAAAAGCACTGTCAAATTGTTTTTTATTTTCACTCTTTTGGAGATATATGCGTTCCTGAGCTCAAAGCTCCTCTGAATAGTGGATTATATTGCTTCTAATTTCACTGCGGATGAAGCTCCATTATATATTTCTAATGGCTATTGTTGTAATCTATGCGTGCATATTATATATGTATATGTGAATGACTTAGTGCTGGATGTCGTCTCTCAAGTCATATAAATCCTCTTTATCTCATCACGAAATGAAGTGAAGTCTCAAATATCATGCCTTATAGTTTTTATGTCCCATTCCACTCCGACTATTCGAGCAAAGTTATTTCCTCCATTACTTTCGTTGGTGGTAGTAGTACCGTGTAGAAAGTAGTGGGTTGAAGTAACTCCAAATCCTTGTGTACATACTCTATGAAGGTGCTCATGACCAATGAAATCCTTGTGTACATCCTCTCTTCGTCGTGGCCTTTAGGGTTCGTATGCGAAGCCTCAATTGGTAATGAAGGAACTTGGCGGAAGCAATGTTATGAGGTTTAGTTTTGGGGTGGCGTGGGGTGGGGTGTGTGTGTTATAATTTACGGCGGTTTATAACTGCCTTTATAAATGGGTTTTAGAGACACTTCTGAAACCGCTGCAAACAAATGCTGCCAAATCTCAAATTTTTTAGTAGTGTTTGTTTTAGTTGGCTGATCACCGTAACTTCTTTTGAAACAAGAGCATGCACATGCAATATTGTGGACATTTTGTAAGGTTAATAAGAAAGTGTATTTATTAGAATATAGCCCAAGGATAGATCATCCTTTAGAATAATACCCAAATTTGTTGTCTTACTAAACTTCTGAAGAACTATTAGGTGATTTTATTGCATAAATACTGCATTATACTTGTATTATTATTAGAACACAATACTGGAACAGTCTCAATTATATGACTCAAACATGGCTTGGTTGTTTCAAAAATTTTTATTCTACTAAGGTATTTGCACTGGGTTGAAGCGAACTTAGTTACTATCGATTGGTGGTCATTTGATTTCCATTGTGATGGAATGTAAAATTTAGACGGATAATTTCTTATTGACGGAATTTTATTCAGTATTAAACTTAGAAATGTTTAACAAAGCAAGAACTATTCTTATGTATTATCATATTTTTACATATCTACTTTTTGTATGCTAAAGTATTTTATAAGTTGTTCTGTGCAGATTCTGTTATGTGCGATCTCTGAATGTCATGTTGACATTATTTGTAAATTTCATTCAGTTATTCTTAGCGATCACTATTTGGTTGTTTTTTTGTTTTTTGCTGTTTTCCTTTCACCTGGACATGTACTTTCTCTAACTGATCTTTTTTGTATTTTTTTCTTCTTTTGTGGTTCGTCTTGGCTCGATGCACCTCATGGATGAAAGTTTTGCAAAGAGACGAGGTGTGCTTGAATATATCATGGCTACATAACTGTAAAATTTAACACACTTTGATATTGCTTTTAGTTTCTACTTGGATATTTTCAAAGTGCTATAAACTTTTTTCCTGGTGTATCAATTTTGCAATTTTATTGGTTATTGCTTATCATTTATTTTGGCATATTGATAGCTTCTTACCTAGTTTGTTCAAGATGCCCTGAAATAGCTATAGATAGGTGGATAAAATGTAAATTAATTGCTGAACATACACTCTTCTCTTTCAGGAGTTCATGTCATGGCTGAGATCGATGTCCCTGGTCATACTGAGTCATGGTATGGTCCTTCAACTTGTCATCTTGATGTATTTCAGACAAAGAGATGGTTATAATATCATATTCAAGACCAATTATATTGTTTAGAGAAGTGAAACGTGGCTTATAGTGTGCTTAATAAGAACCTTGCCAATCAGTTCAAAAATTTCAATAATAACATTGATAGGCATTAAGTTATTAATTTTTTACATGAACTTGAAGATAATCTTGCATGTTGCTAGGGAAATCAAGCTCGTAACTATTTTTGGTGGTTCAATAGTGAAATTTTGTACATCTAAAAGTAAGATATAGCATATTGTTGAACTTCATGGGTTAACTGCTTTTTATAAACTGGTTTGGTTAGGATCACATATCCACTACCCTTCATTAAATCCTTTGGTTTTCTTTCTCTTTTGGTCCCAGTTTCAAATGTTAAATTTCATGTGAAATGCCGGTTTAAAAGGATTGTGTTTGGAGCATACATCTGCCTAATCCCATTTTGAATTCCATTTTTTCATCTTCTTGTCATATATTTGTGCAGGGGTGTTGCTTATCCTGATCTATGGCCTTCTCCTAATTGCAAAGAACCACTTGATTTCACAAAGGAATACACATTTGATGTTATTTCTGGAATTTTGAAAGGTAAATGTTCTTTTTTTATTGTTCTTATAAATACCTGAAAGCTGAAATGAAATTTTATTTATTACATGATAGGAACCAGCAAATTTCCATAAAAATTAGAGCGAAATAAAATATTTTATTCCACTTGCACAGAACAACACAATCCCAAACACCCAAATAAAATAGACCTACAATTCTAGAGGTAGGTCAAATCTCTCGACAGAATCACATGTACCCCAACCCTAAACATATTTCCCTTTTAGACAAAACAATAAAACTAACAAATGACTAAATTGTTTTTTTAGTCTTGCCTCTAAAATAGGTCTTCAAATTATTTGGTGGATTCGGTGTGGGTTCAGTGAAATTACTCGGCTCAGTGGAGTACGAGGCAGAAAAAGGAAATTATTGTTGGATCTCATTTGGCTCCCACGTGATGTCATAATTTGGCAAGCATTTTCATTTTATCAACACTTATTTTCCATCTATGTTTTCTTGGTTCACTCCTTTTCACTCTAGTAGCTCAAAGAGAACTTTCATATCTTCAATCAAAGTAGGAGGGAGTGAAGAAGAGAGCACATTATCACCAATAGCACGTCACAACTTTGATATATGGAACACTTGATGAAGTTTTGATGAAGACAACTATTTTAAACGATAAGCCACCATACCAATGTACTCAGTGATCTCATAAGGACTAAAATAATGTGAGGAAAACTTCTCGTTCCTATGTGAGCTTTTCATTCTTGCGTCTTGCCAATGTCTTCTGTCAAAAGGGTCAAAATTTTAGATAAACTCTATTTTCCACTACAAACTGCACATCCCTTCGAAGTTTGTTTGCTTGTTTCTTCATATCTTGTTGAGCTTTCAATAAATATCCCTTCAATTTCTCTCACTCTTTACCCGCTCTTCTAAATACTGATTCACTAGAGACACTGACGCAGTACTCTCTCCATAATGCAGCAAATGGGGTGGATTATGACCATACAAGATTTTAAAAGGAGTGGTCAGAGAAGCTATATGATACAAAATGTTGTACCAGTACTCTGCCAAAGGTAGCAATTTAGCCCACTATTTGAGTTTGTTAAATGCAAAGTAACGTAAATAAATCTCCATTCTTTGATTAACAATTTAAGACCATCCTTCATTTTGTGATTGACACGTACTTTTATTCAATATGATTCTTTGCATTCTAAACAACTCCATCTAGAAATGACTCAAGAAGTCCTTGTGTTGATCCAACACCATCGATTTTGAAACTCCATGCAAATGGATAACCTTCTGTATAAAAACAATGGTGATAGAAACGACAATATAGGGATGACGTAGAGGGACAAAGTGAGCATGCTTGCTCAATCGATAACCTCCTCTCATACCAGATGATACTGTTTGGGGTTTTGAGGTGTTTAAAAATTGGTTTTAGCAGGATGATGGTTGTGTGATTGCAATGGAAGTGGATTATGGGTGGTCGATGACATTTGGAAGGGATGTGATTCTGCATCAATCGACGACTGTTTCTGCTGAAAACAACGAGGCTGATGATGAAACAGTGTGGTACGAAGGTTAAGAAGGTTCCACCAGTTGTTCTCGAGCAAGATACAAACACACAACTTGCGAAAGAAAATGATACAACACTCCGAAGAGCATAGAACAAAGAAAATGTCTTCAAACACAATAAAAATAGCCAAAGTTTCCCTAAAAAAAGAGAAATAAATATATAAATAGTTCCCTCATAGGAAAAAACCTAACTAGAAATATAGAAATAGGAAAAAAAAAGAAATGGAATAAATCAGTTGACAATAGGTAATTAGATGGTGCTTTGGGCACGGGAATCCACAGTTCACACTAAGGAACTAGATGGGATTGTGAATCCTGCTTGGTTCCCACTTAGGAACTAGATGGGATTGTGAATCCTGCTTGTTTCTCATAATTTTGCTGAGCGAAAGCTCTCGCATGGCGGGTTTGATCCCTCTTGAGGAATCCCACAATTGTGGGGTCACGGGTAGCGGGTCAGTTAAAGGTCCGCATCATTGTCATGAACTTGAGCACCAATAAGAGCTAACTTATTGCATAAGGAGGATATCTTATTATAATATTCTCTCATATGCTTTTGCCTTTGATTGGGCTGTTGAAATTGTCACAACTTGACTCCGGAAGGTGGTATATCCTGACAGCAAAGGTAATGACGAAAATTATAAAATCTGTTTTGTATTCTCAAAAGAAAAAGGATATGTAGAATATAACGGAAAGAAATAAGAAAAATTAAATTTTTTTTTATAAATAAAGAGTTCAACTGATACAATTGAAAGAAAATGAGATAAATTTAAGAAACTAAACTTAAAATAGACAAACAATTACCCATACCTAAAAAGAAAGTTACAATGACTAATACGAATTAAAAAATATCCGAAGTAAATCTAAAATTGAAAAATCTGCTCTGGTGGAGACGACTCGGTAAGTGGTTGTGTGAAATTTGTTATATAAAATATTAACTGGTGAGTTTGAAAATTACACACAATAAATAACAGCTATTTATTAAAGACATAAATATCAATAAAAATATGACATGTAGTATGACCAATAAATAAAGACGATTACTTTGTGTCTGATAGAATTTGCAAAGATTATCACATGCTTATGATCAACAAGATTGACTTAAATACTTGCAATTTTATATAAATATTTACATGCTACAATATCAAGTCTTTTTGGATAGATTTGACTCATCAATCATTCAACACTTTATGATAATACAATTTTAGTTTATATATATAGTCAGTTTACTACTGCACCTGAAATAAGGAAATGTATGCATCAATCCTATGAAAATCCATTGATTTCTCCGAGAACCCATTTGTCCGGCTAGCCATAACAAAATGGTTTAATTTCGACATAATAATATTGTAAAAACACAAGAGAATATAACCACAAAATGTTCACCAGTATTTATAAACAATTTTGAAATTGAAATAAAAAGATTTACCACATCAAGCTATAAAAGAAATAATGAATATTGAAATTATGCAATGTGAACAATTAAACACTAGGCTAAACAACAACCAAACAAAGTTAATTTCGCATAAAGGTCAATATGAACAAAATAAAAACTATTGCAAATATATGAACGTAATTTAAAAGGATATGAATCACAACCCTACAATTAGCTAGGAATCTAATAGAATTAGCTATGATAACTCTCCTAACTAGTAATGATACGCTTATCCCATGATAAAGAAGAGTTGCTTACCTAGAGATGACAAACATGATACCTTTACAAATTTGATGCTTCGACTATCGATTTTACATCAATTAAAAGTTAAGATAAGATAATTATGAAATTAAACTTATTTATATATAAAATTAAATGCAATCAAATCAACCTTTTATTATTATTATTATCATTATTATTAAATTATTATTATTATTATTATTATTATTATTATTAAAAGTAAGAATTTATGAAGCTAATTAAACTTGGCTTAACTAACAATTAAAATAATGTCTTGTTTTGTTTTATTTTAATGGGGATGAAAAATTGATTTCTTAATAAAATTTTAAGGGATTTACATGCATAACACTTATCCCTAATAAACAGAAAAAACATTTTTAAAATATAAAATTTCGTAAATCTCATTTCTTCTATGTTTTCCTTAAATTCAGGGTTAGGAAAAATCCATTGGAAGTGAGATTTAGACGGGCTTAAGCACGTAAGTGGGTGGATGGGTAGAAAGACAAATGTTACTTTCCGCACTGGTTTCGGGTAAGAGCGGACGAAAGGAGAGAGGTAGGAGCTTCAGTGGTCGTGGTATGCTGCGATGCTGTCGTTTCTTTCCCAGCTAGCTATTATTGTGATAGTATTGCAAAATTTTAGACAAAAAGGGCAATGATTTTG
This sequence comes from Phalaenopsis equestris, assembly GCF_001263595.1. Lineage (NCBI taxonomy): Eukaryota > Viridiplantae > Streptophyta > Magnoliopsida > Asparagales > Orchidaceae > Phalaenopsis > Phalaenopsis equestris. The sequence goes on along the minus strand of NW_018164546.1, from coordinate 137,945 downwards.
AACAAAATCGACAGAGCAAAAAAGGGGTTGTAGAGGAGAACTTTGCAATGCCCTAACCCTCCTTCCTTAAATAGTAAAAAGAGGCAGTGGCAGAGCGGTTAAAACAGGAAAGGAAAGCTTCAAATCTGTGAAGAAAAAGGAAATTTATTAGAAAGATAAGCAATCCAAGCAAGATTATTGGATAAGAAAAAGGAAATTTTGGTTTTCTTACATACTACTCCCCTTGAAAGAATTTGGTCTCCAAATTCATACCCAATTTTGCTTCAACTCAACTAGTGAGAAGATTATGAGTGTAGCTTATATATGCGTTTTGTTAATAATAACACAATCATGAAACCACTGGTTGACAGGCGAGGACGAGCCAGGTGACATAATTAATGTGATATGTGAATGTATTGAATAAACCAATGCGCTAATTGCAATGTGATATAACATGAATGAATGTGATGTTCTAAAGTTAAACAATTCCCTTGTTAATTGGTTTAAAATAAAGATAATACTTGTCACCACCTTAGGAGCTTCATGGGCTTCTTGTGGAGTCATAACAAATGCTCGAGGTGGAATCGCCTGCCTGGGCTGCTCCGGATTATGAGATCGCTGAGGTTGTTATTGTACCATTGAAGAATATTGATATGCCAAGGGTGGCTACTGGTGTTGTTGGTACTGCAATCCAAGAGGATGTTGCTGATATGATGGAGGCACCGTCACTTATTGCTACTGTTGCTTGGGTTGAAGGTAGTATTTACATGTCTTTTTGTTGCCACCTTGTTTATGGGGTCAGATTTTATTAGATTTATGCCACCCATTCACATGCTACTTGTCGTTGGTCTCTTGGTTTACTGTAAGCTTAGTTTGGGTTGGGAAGGGGCAATTCGTGATCTTGTGATTGGTGTTGTAGTAGTTAAACACTTGCCAATGATCAGTTTGCAAGCAATGTGGTGCACTGACTGTTTGTCATTATCCACCGTTGTTACTCTCCCAGATTTCTCTTTGAATATCATCGCTAGCTTTGGACTATTATGGAGAGATGATGACGGTACTGTGGTAGCAACCCCATAGACTCCATCCTCTCCGTAGGTAGCAGACAACTGGTGAAACTTACTCCCCATGAGTAGAGGTAAAGTCTCACGTAATCCTGCCTCATCTAGTCGGAGGTCGGTGTCAGTAGTAGCCAACTCTGTGGCTTTTGCCTTCTCGGTCCTTAGAATTTTTTGGTTGTGCCCCATTTCCTGTGTCTTGGTTAGTCGCACGGACCTTGAGTTGGACCCAATCTCGAATACAGAAAACGGCGGGGCAAAAGCATCGACTGACACTTCTTCGTATAAAATCTCCTTCTCTTTGTTTAATGGAGCAGTTGGTGTAGTAGCAGTGAATCCGGTGGCAAAAGTAGAAACAGTTATGGGAGCGGTCCCTACGCTCCTAGCGGTAGACTTTATAACAAGAGCAGGGTTCCTTTCAATCAATACTCTTTTCAGAGGGGGGAGTTCCTTAGCAGACTTCAGGTTGAACTCCACAACAGGCTCGGTGGACCTGTCTATTTCAGACTTCATCATTGTGGCAGCGACATTCCCAAACTTGACTTCAATATCGTCGAATCCTTGTCCAAACTTAATGACTGCCAAGTCAGGTAGCTCGCTCTTGCTAATAGCAAACTCTATTCTAGTGGTGAAAGAAAAGATCAACTTTGGTGAAGACATTGTCCCTGTCATTTGAAAAGTTTCCGGAAGTCAGTGACGTCCAATGCCTTGTAATTTCAACGAAAGTATTCAAGTTAACGCACTTGTCTTATGAACTGGGTATCCTTTGAAATTATTCATGTGAATCTTGTCTCAAATTTTGTGATTTGTTTCGCCTTGAAAATTTGATGGAATTCCATTTTGTTTGGAGTTTAAATAGAAGATTGTGAGAGTGAAATTTTAGTGTTAACTCGTTCACAACAAGTCAAGATCGAAGAGGAATAAAGCATATGACCCAGTCCGAGAAGGGGTAACTTCGCATCGGACTAGCTTCGATAGACCACTCCTAATCTACCACACCTATTGGGGGTCCACCCCACTGTAAACCCTAAAGATTCTAGAACCATTCTGTTTAAGGATGTTTACACAGACGACTCCAGAATCTAAAAAAAATTGACCATACCTGCTCAAGAAAGAGATGAGCAAGGCATGTCAACGGAAGAATGGTAGTCTGACCTATGAGGGACATGGACACACTACTGATGTATGAAGAAAAAACCTTATGCAAATCTCATGATCAAAATGGAGAGAGGAAGTAGTCCCCAGCGGAGTCGCCAGAATCTGTCGGTCAACTTTTTCGATATATTATTTGAAAATATAGTATATGAAAATAATTTTTGAAATATTAATTTAATATAATAGATATTTAGTTTGGGTTTTGAAAGTAATATATTTTAATTTTTGAAAAATGAGATAAAATGGATCTCATTAATCCAGTAGTTTGCATAATCGTGCCCGATACCGCTAATACTACACCCTCCCGAAAGATAAGGGTAGACCTCGGCGATAGACTCAATCCTGCAAACTAAGAGATTTGTGACATCCGTTTGGTCTGCGAACCTTTTATGTATGACCGACAAGTTCCTCTATTTAATACAAAGATTAATTAGGGTTTATTTTACCTGAGTTCCAAGTTCCTTATAGAGGCAAAACCCCTATAGTAATTACATCCCAAGTAACGGGAGTCACTTGAGAAAATTCTCGATAATGATCAGTGGTTCTAGTCTTCAATAATTCAAGGTTTAGGTTTTTAAGGTAGGACGTGGAAAAAATAAGTGAGAGTGGCTCAAGTGAGAACAATCCTTTCAAGAGTCGAAAGGAAGTAAAGGGTAGGGGATGTCACAGATTCTGAGGGGAATCCTTAGTGACCTCCCAAACTATCTTACTGTGTGGCTGCATTTTAGAGACGATGTTAATTAAGTGTTTGACCCTGTATTTGAGACTTACATTTGCATAATACCCGATTATGTAAATAACCCGCAAAATTAAAAGAGTTTACGTCGTGTCACACGACAACCTCAGAACTTAAGGCGAGTTAAGACTTACGCTGTACAACATGGTTGCACAAGAGTCTAAAGAAGATATAAGGATTTACGTTGTGCTGGGCAAACTACCTCGAAGTCCTATAGGTTATTATGCTAGGAAGGGATAATGTTAAAGAAGATCCTCTTGCTTCTCGGTCTGAATTCCTCGTCGTGCTGCCCACAAAGTTGGCTCCAAGCTTCTGTCGTCGCGACGACTTCAAGGTTTAAGTGCTTGAGATTAGTAGTTTATGTTTCTCAGTTTTGGTGTCAATGTTTGGTTTGATTTTGTTTTGTTTTAGTTTTGGTTTTGCGTGCAGAGTAGTCAAATTGCAGGTAAATAAAATGTACTTGAAAGGTAAAATGCAGTAGATAAACTATAAAAGCGTATCTGGGCCTCTGCTACTGTTGTGTGATCAATATTGTGATCGTAGTATGATTTGCAACATATTTAAACATACTTGTAAGAAAATTAAACAAGACGAGAAAACCCAACGCGAAAGTAAAAAAAAATGAGTTGTAAAAATTAAGAGCAAAAGAAATTCTTAGCCACATATGAAAGATCCGGAGTGGGTATAAGACATTGGTAAAAGTGGGGGCTTAGAGCTGGGCTGTGCTTCCCGATCTTGAACATGAGTTACCGACCCGACAATCTACAGAAGACAGTCCTTAACCTCAATCCAAGTGACTAGTCGTGGACCTTTATAAATTTTCATAGAAAGATTTTCATGCAAAAGTTATTATTAAGTCTTTTTTATGCAGAGTTCTTTTAATCATGCAAAAGAAATTTTTATTTTATTTTTGTAAATATTTTGTAAAGTCGTACAGTCCACAGACTAGTCACTCTAATCGTGCTAGAACTACTAATAACCTAAGAGTGTCGGGGGCAACGATCCCACCAAGAATCAGCGAATAGTATCATAGGTTGAAGATCCTTGAGGTAAGAGATACTCTTCTAATAATCTAACATCATATCCCTCGTTTAAGCACACATAAGCAATGTCGTCATCGCCCTCGCCACTTAGACCCTAGACTTATCCTAGTCCGATGATCCATATGTGACATTAACAAATTTCCCCAATTGCCAGGAGGATTTGAGTGTAATATCCAATCTCAAATCCCAGTGCACTGGGTTTCATTATAGATTAGGTCATTGAGAGAATTTCACTATTGATTTAATTAATGAAGCATGAAATACGTCTCGGTGCATCATCATGTCTAGTGTCTTAGTTAATTTGTAAATTATGGTCAAGTGTCTAGTTTAACTGTGCATTCGAGGATTAGGTGAATGGACTCTTACCTAGGGCATGCTTCTAGAACCTTGAGAGGTTACACTGCAGAGATTAGGTAGATGAACTCTCACCTAAGGTGTGCTCCTAAAGTCTAGGAAACCTACACTGAGGATTAGACGGATGGACGCTCACCTAGGGTGTGCTCGTAAAATCTAGGAAGCCTACACTTTAACTTGTGCTTAAAGTGATTCACGGTGTTCTACCCTCAATTAAGTGTTTTTTCAACTAATCCTCAAATATTTCTAAGTGTCTTCCATATAATTAATTCAGACTCCCACTTTTCGACTTTACCATTTAAAAATAAATAAAAAAAGGAGGTCGAACCACTTCCAAAATTAGTAAAGCCAAAGAGGAAAAAAAAAACAAATGAACCGGCCTAAAAGTGTTTAAATAATAATCAAATGAAACTCAAGACTGTGGGCAAAAGAGCTTCTTAAATCCAACTCTCAACAGTGCGTAAATCAATGCTTAAAGGCTACATAAATCTCGCAAAAACAGTGCTTAGATTGCCTCAAAATCAGCCAATAAAAATGCCTCAAAACAGTGATTAAAAAAACCCCGCAAATGATGGGTTTAATGCCTCCAAAACAATAGACAAAGTTCTCAAAATCAGCCATAAAATAATAATTTTTAAAATTCCCAAACAGCTCTCATGTAAGCTCAAAACATCAATTTTAAATGTCCCAAAATCAGCTAGGAAATCTAGTCCAAAATAGTGTGTAAACTCTCCAAAATCAGTTAACAAACTGGCTCTAAAATAGTATGTGAATCAGTAAACAAAGCCCTAAAAATTGCAATACAATGTTTAAACCCATCAAACAACAGGTAAAACAACCCTCAAAGGGAGGCATTTGAAAATAAAAGAACATAGACCTGCAAAGAAGCATACAAGCACTGGAATAACGATCATATTTAGCCTCGTAGTATTCCTGTTTGAGTGCTCGAAGTACGAAATCAACAAATGAGTATTTAAGATCGTTAAGTAAATGGTCATTGGAACCTCACAATGTTTGCATTTAAGTGCTTGAAATATAAAACCAACAGCTAAACCTTTAAAATCAGCAATAACATATAATCAAAATTTTGTTATAGTTCTCCAAAATCAGTAAGAATGTATGGCCAAAGCAGCATTTATAGTTCTCCAAAGATCGATGCCAAACATATGAATATACAATAATGATCGACACTTATCCGATGGAATGCAGTAAACATTTGCCACTAGTTGCATTAATATGACAAAAATCATTTTTTGTTATTCATGTTATATTTGTCCAGTCAAAATAAATCACAGAAGTCTTCCTAAATTACATATAGAATGAAGAATCATATCATACTTCAATAGAAGAGCAAATGAAATTGTCTTGTGTTGAGAAAGAAGAACTGATTGATTTAGGATATGCACTCAATGATCAATGACAATAAATTTTTATTAAAAAATAAAAGAATAAATGAAAGGAAAAGAGAGCTCCGAAAATATACCTGCAACTGTGCAAAGAGATTTTAGCTGCAAGAGATACCAATCTTATGTGACCAAGACGGACAACCAAGCACTGTAGAGTCAGCGAAGCACTAAACAAGTGAAATATGGGATTTTCAAAGGCCTTGCACGCGGTGATCCCGTGGCCAGCTAATTCTAATTGCGAGTGTGCCGCTGGTTTCGATCGAGAGGTGAAGTCGAACAGGAAAGGCGACAAGAATTTTGGGCTCGGGTAGGAGAGCCGACGGGAGAAGCGAAGCCGAGCAGTAAAAGTGAAGCCGAGCGAGAGAAAGGCTTCGGTGCAGAGGGGAGGTGAGTGCTTTGGTGCCGAGATGAAAGGCGAGTGGGAGAAACAAAAATGTAGGCGAGCGATGGAAGAGGTTTTTGTGGAGTGAGGAGGCGAAGCAGAAAAGTGGAGCCTGAACGCCAGGCGAGGGTTGCGATGGAGTCGAATGAAGCTTCTCCTACGTAAGGAAGAGGGGGGTGTAGGGAGGAGTGTTGATTTTTTAGCGTTCTTCGGTCGAGCGCCAGAGGAAGGAAACGAATCGATCTCGGTGCAGAGGCAGGGGGAAGACGAGTCGAGCTGGATTTCTATCGAGAGAGGGAGGCGAGTGCTGCGGGCTTGCGGGCTGTTTGGCGTGAGGAGACGAGAGGCGAGCGACTTCCGTTCGTGAGGCAGAGAGGGGGAGAAGGCGAGCGGGAGTGGGATTGAGCGGGGCTTCAGCGAGCAGAAATCTTCGGTCGAAAGGAAGCTGGGTTTCGAACTGGAGGAGATGGCGTCGAGCGGGAGAGGAGCTGACGAGGATTTCGGTGGCGAGGAAGAGAGGGGGAAGACACAGTAGGAGTCTTTGTCCCAAGGTCAGGAGGTTGCCAATTAGTATAGCCCAATATTGGAGAGCCGTTACTTTAGAGCGTTGGCGAGGAAAATTAATAATTTCCTTAGGCAGAGAAGTTTATTTGGCATATTAGATCTACTAATTAAATTTCATTAAAGCAGGATCAAATATTTTATTTGAAATTTGAAATTTGAAAATTTTGAAATCTGAAAATCGTTTAGCCGCCTGAGTTTAGCCCGAATCGAACCCGAGTCGGACTGGGTTGAGCCCAGGCCCACGCACCGCTAAAAAAATATGCATCAATAGTCGTGCTAGTCGCTCGCGCGCAAACCATAACAATATGGGTGTCCTTCAAGGCTAAAATTGATGTTTCGGACGCATCGACGCTATCCGCTTCGTCATCCGGGGTCGTCCAAACAAGTTTGCTGACGGTCGGGCAAAAAATGTGTCAAATTCGTGTGTAGTGCAGTGAGTGCATTACTGAGTCACAGAGGGTTCACCTATGGCCGTCCAATCCTATGGGAACTCATTTTCAGGCCCTCTACATGTTAATCCTTAGACCTTGCAACTAAGAGTTGAGTGTTTGGGACTACTCATGCGAGTTTCTTCACAAAAATGAGTCAAGAAGTGACTTGAAGTTCTACGGGAGGTGGGCTCCATTACTAGTCTGCTAAGATGGTCAACAAGGAACTCCTAAAGCTAGATTTAGGGTTCTAGGAGTAGGAAACTAAGACCTCACTAAAAATGAGGTCAACTAGAATTGTTCTTAGGTTTATATTTTAGGTGATTCTTTTGTGGTTCTTTATGCACTGAAGCAGCAGTGTCCTTTTATTTTGTGACACTCTTTTCTTCACATGCATTCGACTTTATCTTGGTGTGTATAGCTCGTTCGCCAACTCTCAGTAGGTAGTACACTTGAAATTTGATTGGCACCTTCAAATGTCCTCTCTCAAGCCAACAAGTAGATGGTATATCTTCTAATCTTCATGCTGATTAATCGAAGGAATGAAATTGACGATCTCCACAAATTGCGTCTCGTACTCCCGAGCGGTCTTCGTTCCTTGCTCCAGCTTTATTAAGTTGTTCATGAGTTTTGTCGGTCAGCTAAAAGGAAATATTATTTTAGAAATAGTTTCTTAAAATTTTCCCAGGAAACTATTGTCTGGTCCAAACATGTCGCGGCGACGACTTTCCCACCAATCATCAGCTCTTTCGCGCAACTGGAACAACACAATGTCCACCTTAGGACACTTTATTCTTTGAAGTCTCTTCTCGATGTCATGAAACCATGCATCTAACTCGATCAATTTTACTGTGTTATTGAAGGTAGAAGGGCGCACTTTCAGAAACTAGTCCATCATTCAATCCACCGAATGAGGTGAATCACGACCATACAAGATCTTAAACGAAGTGGTCTAAGAAGTTGTATAATATGATGTGCTATACCAATACTCTGCCCAGGGTACTTATTTTGCCCACTGCTTGGGCGTGTTGGATACAAAGCAACACAAATATGTGTCCATGCTCCGATTAACAACTTTGGAATGTCTGTCAATCTGTGGTTGGTATACTGTACTTTTCTTCAGGAGAGTACCTTGCATTCTAAACAACTCCGTCCAAAATGGCTCAAGAGGACCCTGTTTGGATCTGACACTATTAATTCTGGAATCTCATGCAATGGACAACCTCTCTTATAAAATAATGGTGATAGAAACAACAGTGTAGAGATGACATGGAGGTACAAAATTAGTTTGCTTGCTTGCTCATTCGGTCCACCACCACCAAGTTGATTGTAAATTCTTCTGACCGATATAAGCCTTTAATGAATTCCATCATCAACTCCTCCCATACCTTCTCTGGTAATGCTGGAGGTTGTAGCAACCCCTTAGGCGCTAACACCATGTTCTTATGCCATTGACACACATCACGCCTCGATACTATGCCCTCCACATTCTTTCTCCGATAGCGTTGCCGTGAAACTCCTATAATAATTCAACATGTGTTTTGAATTCTGGAGTAATGCATGGCATCCTTAACAAAATAAATGGTGTTCATTCAGTGAATAACACTAAAGCCGCTCGTATCTTGCTCAATTTGACATTTGACTCACTTTCTTGCCTCAAACTTCCTCTCAATCTAAAACTAAAGGAACTGGCAATGCCAGCAATTGAAGTTCCTCCATCCATCATGATGAAGTATCTGTGGTCTTATTCTCTAATCTCAAACGATACTAAATCTCAAAGTCATATCCAAATAGTTTAGAGAGCTACCTTTGATGTTCTTTAGTCATCATAAGTTGCTTTAACAAAAATTTAAGGTTGCTCTGATCCATGCATATTATAGAACACCGCGCAACAAATAAGATCGCTATTTTGAATGACAAACACAATTTCCATAAACTCCTGCTCGTAAAATGACTGGAGTCAGACTCTCGCTGTCAATTGAAATAAGCGATGGTTTGTTTACATTGCATGTGGAGTGCGCCTAACCCATTGCTTAAATCATCCATCTCTACAATGAATGATTGACTGAAATTAAGTAACGTAAGCACTGATACACTCATCACGACCTTTAACTTATCAAAAGCTTGGGTCGCTACTTCCCCCCATTGAAAGTAATCATTCTTCAACAGCCACACAATCGAATTGTCAACCTTCACGAACTTTTGATGGTATCCTATAAATCTTATAAATCCTCTCAACCCCTTCAAGGTTTTAGGTAGTGGTCAATCCAACATAGTCACCATCTTCAATGAATTCTCCGACACCCCTACAACCAACACTTACCCTAAGTACTCCACCTTGGTTGAGCAAACAAACACTTCTTTCAGTTAGCGTAGAGCTGGTGCTCACTTATTATCGTTAGCATCTTCTTCAAATGATCAAAGTGGTCTTCTAAGGCATGACCGTACACTAGGATATCATCAAAGAATACCAACACAAACTTTCAAAGGAAAGGTTGAATATTCATCAGTGATTGAAATGTAATTGGTGCGTTGGTGAACCCAAATTGTATTGCCAGAAATTTTAGAGACCCTTATGAGTTCGAATTTCAATCTTGTGCACATCCATCAGTTGCATCTGAATCTACTGATATCTTGACTTCAATTCAATCTTGGAGAATTCTGCAGCCCCAAATAATTCGTCAAGTAGCTTTTCGAATGCCGACATGAAAAGTTTCTCTGGTACTATTTTATTTTACACGGGCTAATAATCCATACTTAAAGGCCAACTTTCATCCTTCTTCACTAGCAAGACTGGGTTAGAGAAGGAGATTACACTAGACTGTATGATCTTGTTCTCCACATCTCCCAAATCATTCTCTCATTCTCATTCTTATATATCTGGAGTAGCGGTATGGGAGCACTCTGATGGGAGAAACCCCAAATCCGTGTGTCAACTGGAGAACTTTTACAAATTATTATAGGAGTTGTTGGATTGCTGTCAAAGCCTCTTCCATCTCCATATCATGCGCCTCTTTCATGCTATGCAACTCAATTAAAAATCCCAACCCTTCATTCTGTATTGCCCTAATAATGATCTTGCACAAACTAGGGTCATCGCGAAGCACCACCATCTTGCCTTGCTCCTTAAACTTCATTGTAAGAAGATTTTAATTCATTTTAGGGTTTATTTGAGACAGCTTTCTGTCTGCTTTGCTTTTCAGACCGCCACCATAGTTCTGTTTGGGGAACCGCTTTCTTGTTGCTTTTTAGAAATTTCTATGGTACAAAGTTGTTTTTTTCAATCTGAGCTGATAAAATGTGGTGGCTGCCAGGAAGATGCGGTTTGACTTTTTGAAAATAAAATAAAATTTTAATTGCCAACGTAATTTTTTTTGAAAAAAACTTTCTTCTCTAGTAGCTTTGCGGTTGTTTCTTCAAATTATTGCATTTGCCCGAAATAAACCCTTTGTCTCCTTTAAAAATTACAACAATTTCTTATCCAATATCACGCTGATGCTCCCTAAATCTAAGGGAAGAAATCCCCCATCACTTAAATACCTTACAATGTTAAAATCACCCATTTACAAACTACCCTGTTTTTTTTCATTTGTCCCGTCTCTATCATGACTCCAAAGTTTCTATGTCAACCATCTCAAGCCCTAATTGCTTCACTATTTGATTAGAGATGAAATTGTGGATGATCCCACTCTCTACCAACACCTCTACGTTCTGCTTATAGATTTTTCCCTGAAGTTTCATAGTGTGATTTGATATTATCCCCACTTGTGAGCTCAGCGAGACTTCTGTCACTTCTAAGGGCGTTCCTCCACCACAACCTATGCTTCTTTATCCCCTGCCTCATAATCACACACCGTGACAAGTTGCAAGGGCTGATTTTTGCAATAGTTTTATGGGATAAACTTTAATCATACTGAAAACATAGCCCTTGACTCGCTTCTCTTGAATCTCTCTCTTTATAAGGCTTTGAATGCCACTCTTAGTCATGGCCTATTAGTCTCGTCTCATGGAACCTCGCTCTGAAATCTAACTATTTGAGTTTTTTGTATTATCATCGCTGTAACATTTCAGCATGATGCTCCACCTGTGATGTTCTTATTAGCTTTGTTCCATTGCATTTTTATTTTCAACAAACTATGTTAATTCTATAGTATTTCCCGAGCATTGCAGTCTCAGTCGACGAAGCACTGTTTGAACTATTGGCCTTAATAGTTTAATGTAGTTTTCTTCCAACAGTTCTTTTGATATCCCTCTCAAACGGATGTATAACATTTCAAAATTTTCCTTATAATTGATGATGAATTCTTCGTGGATCAATGCAAAAAACTGCTCCTAGATACCCTTCCCACGCGGTTTTGAAACACTCCAACAATTTGTCCTTGAATTCTTCCTATGTTTTGATTAGTTAACGTAATTCTCTTCGTTGATATGATGCTAGATCCTCCCTTCCAAACATGAAGTCGCTATCATTAAGTTTTTTTCCTCCGCCTCCCCATTAACAACAAAGTTATGTCTCGACGCGATAAACCCAACCATTTGTATCATCTACTTCAAAGATTGACATTTTTTGCTTCCTTAGGCGGGAATTTCCTCGACCAAAGTTTGTTCCACCTATAAGGCGGGGTTTAGGTTCCCTTCGACCTATATTTATTTCCTTTCTTCTATAAGTCAGACTTGCCCCATAATTAGTTCGCACGTCCCCATAGGCTCCTAGATCGCTTTCTGCCCTAAAGGTTGGCACTACTAAAGGTATTGGTGCAATTGGATGCAAACCTTAGCCAGGTTCCCACTCACTGGGGTTCCCTGTTCCGCTAAAATACTTCTAATCGATCTTCTCCAGCCCTGAATCACATGCTTTCTCGTTCCGCCTACTACTGCTTGTTCTAGTCGCCTGAATGTCGTGCTTTCAAATGTCATGCTATTCTTTTCTAGTGTTGCCGCCCGAGTCCACTTCCAATTCCTTCGCTTGATCCAACGACTCCAGTGCTTTCTAAGACGACGATGTTTCTCTAATGCCACATGAATATTCTGGTTGCTCCAACTCTAGCCTGCTCCAGACATCGTCGCTTGATCTAGCGGTAGGTGCAGCGGTTTGTGTGAAACTCCATGATCTTTTTCACCATTTCTTTCAGGGCCGTGAATCCCCCCCTCCATGGATGAGAACCACCCCTTCATGGATGAGAAATGCCCCTCAGTTCCAAGTCTGATTTGGCTCACTTTTCCCTCTAATTTCCCTTCATGAGTATCTACTTTCTTTGCTACAATTACTTCTAGGACGGTTTTTGTTCACGAAGAACTCATGTACATCGCGATCCTATCGTTGGCTTCCCAATTTGCTTGAATCTTGATTGTGTCGCGAAGTTCAATCACAAAGGCAACACACATTCTTGTCGTTGGCCTCCCAACTAGCTCGAATCGCTACTGTACTTCGGTGTTCTTTTGCGAAGGCGCACAACTTGACAGAGGCAAGGCTGTCGCTAGGACAGGAGAGCCTCAATGATTTCAGAATGATGCGAGTTGGAGTAGTGGCCTCGAATGCAAACGAGAAAGATTTCTAGCAAGCTTGAATTCTCTATTACAAATTTGATAGAAGTGAAACAAGTTTTTTTGCAGGAATTAAGAGAAAAATAATAGATTTTACTTCTCCGATACCAAATCGAAACGATACAATCCAGAATACATAAAAGATAAACCTATCATTCGAGAGGTAGACAAATTTTCTTTTAAACTCTAACCCTAAGATTCAAGATAACAATCACATAAGATAAACCTAAATATATTAGGCCTATTTTTACCCTACAATTATAACTATCAAATGATTAAATTGCCCTTTTAGTGTTGCGCCTAACTTACGTCTTCAGCTTATTTGGCTGACTCGATGTTGACTTAGTGGAGCTCGAGACGGACGGCGCCGTAGGAGCCGGTATAACGAAATATATATGCAATGAAATTTGATATTTCTCTAGATTTTATTCTCAATGAAGTTCTTGAAACTTACCTTTCTTGTTCATTCTTTTTGTTTCACGTCGTTCTTTTGCTGCATAGCATACTCAGTTTTACAGCTTGAATATCAATACTTTTTAGTGTATTTTTGTGTTTTTCTTTCCAATTTTTTTCTGTTTTTAAGAACTCCATGCTTCTTATATGAGAAAATTTGCACTAACTTGACTTTTTTTTGTTGCAGATTTGAGAAAAATTTTTCCTTTTGAGCTTTTTCACCTTGGAGGGGATGAAGTCCATGAAGGTTAGTTTGGTTATATCGTCATTAAAAAAATATGAGTGCACAACTAGGTCCGGCGATGGCAACTACTGCTAGTGTGAGGGCTGCTGACTGATCTGGAGCAGCCTGTAATTCTAATGGTTATTCAAGTAGCTTCCACATGGTCCAACCATGGCATCCTTTAAGCTAAAGCATTATTTATTGCAGGAAAAAAAAAAAGAAGGCAACGAAGTTTGCTCACACGTTTAAAAATTTAACTAAACTAGATTCAACATCTAAAGCAGTTATGATCATAAATGAATGATATGATCATAAATGAATGACAAAGGATGATGCGACTATGTTTATATACTATATTTAATAGTTTAGCCTTCTCTGTCGCAGCGTTAACACCTAAAAAAAATATAACAAACAAGATAAAGCCTCCGAAAAAACCTTATACAATATTGGCACATTATAAGGTCGTCATTCTCTTACCACTAATAAATTGCTACTTTACTTTTAGGATGGTTGGAAGAGATTTTTTTACCCTATTTTGGAACCCAAAACATTGCTTCTATTGTTTATCTTTATGTCCAAATCTAACTTGCTATGATAGACATTTGTTTGAACTAGCCAATTTTGGTTTTCTCCTATCTTTTGATTTGCCTGCTTGATCTAAAGCAGGAACAATATCCTTTTTTTTACTGGTGCGTTTTAACAACACTTCACTCCTACTGAGTGCTGTTGCTGACAAATTTTTTTTTTTTCTTTTTACCCACTTAAAATCATTTTTGTAGATTTAGCATGATAACTCTTGATTTCATTGGCCGCTGTTTTGCAGATTGTTGGTTATCAACTCCCCATGTGAAGGACTGGTATGAAACTATAATTACATTAATTTTTTTTAACAGTGTATTATTGTATTATTGGACCTTTCTGATCCAACAATTTAATTCTTATATATAGTTGAGAGGAGTACATGCTGACGGGTGTTTTTAGCTTTACACCATTTTTTCTCTTCTGCCAACGATTGTAGTGTTATAGGTTTGTTTTTAGTTCCCCTAACAGTATAGACATCTTAGTTCCTAGTTGTGTTTTAGGAGCCTTGCATGTGGCAACTATGTCCGCTAGATTTCCCTTCCTTTACATTCAATAGCTCTTAGATCTTTGAATTTGATACAAAGCCTTTCAAAGATGACATTTATTTCTTGTTCATATCAAACAATTTCATGAAGATTTCTTCTTAAGGGTACTATCACCATAATCATCATCATTGTTTATCCCAACAATTTGGGATTAATTTTATGAATTCTCATTCTCTATTCATCCCCGGTGTGTGGTGCTCGTGGTGTTTAGGGGTGTAAACGAGCCGAACACGAGCGAGCCTAGGCTTA